>NC_046172.1:25781483-25790508 GCF_011064425.1 Rattus rattus
AAAGCAGGGAGTGCAGACTGGTACAACCATTCTGGAATCAGTCTGGAGGTTCCTCAGAAAATTGGACATTGAACTACCTGAGGATCCAGCTATAACTCTTGGGCATATACCCAAAAGATGCCCCACATCTCACTTTGTTTTCATCTTGATTCTTTCCTCTTCTGTTCTCAATCCATTGATATCCATCCTTTCTGTCTCACAGCTCTCTCTCTTCATTATTTCCTGGTAGCTCTCAAACTTCTGTCTCACTTCATCTCTGGTACTCTCCACCATGATCCAGACCTCATTTCAGCTCTTTCCTCGCATCCCCCTCCTCACCTCTATGTCTCTCTCCTTTCACATGATCCTCCACATCTTCCATCCTGCCATCATCTAAAATGACGTCTTCCTTTCCAGGAGCATGGTTACTTTCCAGTCCCTCCTCCACTGTCAGTTTATCCTTTGCTAATGCAAGGATGCACACCATTTGATTCTTTCGTTCGCTTCATCAGATTTATCTTCTTTTCTCGATGTCATTTCAGACGTCATTACAGTCATAATTATTCATTGTATCCAGAACCATGTTTTTTCCTTCATGTCTCACATCTCAATCCCATTCTTTCCTGCTTCCTGGGGACCACCTGGGCCTCACCAGCAGCTCAGTTTCTGGTCTCTGACATGGCATCCCCACTGAAGGACCCAAACTTTCAGCTGTCTTACACTGGCTGAAACCAAATGTTCAGAAAATCTCAACCTAGCAGTATAATCTTATAGAAAAATCCATCAAATCACTCAGTTCAAATGCTTGAACTGTTGAACCCCAATGGGGAGGGGAGGAACACCCACACAAACTTAACCTTCTTTTCCTGTCCAAACTCTGTTCTGTTCTGTTAACTACAGATTTTATGTTTTTCAACTACATTCTCACGTTATTCCTCCTGTTTCATAAGTTCTAACTCATCCCTTCCATTCTTCTATATAATTCTTCGATATTTCTATATTAGCATTTGGTCAGTTATCTTCAGTTAAATATGTAGTTGGAGCCATGTTATGGTCCATGGTTCTTTGGGTGGTTGTTTAGTCCCTGGGAGCTCTGTTGGTTGGTTGTTAATTTTATGTTGCATGACTCTTCGCTTCCTTCGTCATTTTCAGTATATCAACCCATTTTCAAGTTCACGGGTTGCTGCATTTGCTCATTTAAACAGTTATAGATCTGTCGTTTTCTGTTTACGGATATTATTTGTTTTAGTGGACTGCATATATGCCTCTATGTGATGACAAGGGGTTATGTATATACAGTCACTAAAATTAGATAATATCCATGAAGCTAAGAAGTACATGCTGACAGGATCTGATATAACTGTCTCTGATAGACTCAACCAGAACTTGAAAGAAAGCAAATATAGAGGCAAATGCAGCAACCCATTGAACTGAGAATGGGTTCCCGTTATAGGAATTGCAGAAATGACTGAAGGAGCTGGTCATACAACCCCATAAGAACAACAATACCAACCAACCAGAGCTCCCAGGGACTAAACAACCACCCAAAGAATACATGGGACAGACCCATGGCTCCAGCTGCATATTTAGCAGAGGGATGGCCTTGTTGGGCAACAATGGGAGGAGAAGCCCTTGGTCCTGCAAGTATAGGGGAATGTCGGGAGGAGGTGGAAAGGAGTGGTGTTTGTTGATGGAGAACACCATATAGAAGAATGGAAGGGGATGAGTTAGGGCCTTATGGCTGGGGAAACTGGGAAAGGGGAATAACATTTGGAAATGTAAATTGAAAAACGCAATAAAAAAAGGAAAAATTAGAAAATCTGTTAACGTTCTTAACAAGAACAAGAACAACAAGAACAAGAACAAGAACAACAACAACAACAACAACAACAACAACAACAGAGTTGTTCAGTTTCCGTGAGTTTGTAAGCATTAATTCTTTTGTTGTTGATACAACAGCTTTTAATCCATGTGGTCTGATAAGATGTAGAGTTCTTTCCACATTTTTTAAATCTATCGATACTTGCTTTGAGCCAGTATGTAGTCAATTTTGAAAGTCCCATGAGGCAGAGGAAGTTATATTCTTTTTGTGTTTTGGGTAAAATGTTCTGTCCATATCTGCTAGGTCCTTTGGCATATATTTTCTGTTGGCTCCAGTATTTTCTGCTTAGTTTTTGTTTTTGAATGTCCTGTCTATTGGTGAGAGTAGGGTATTGAAGTCTGCCATTATCAGTGTAGTAGTCAATATGTGATTTCAGCTGGAGTAGTGTTTCCTTTACATTGGACAGGAAGAAACTGAAGTATCTTTATTTGCTAATGATATGATAGTAACCATAAGTGACCTTAAAATTCTACCAGGGATCTGCTAAAGCTGACAAGAACATTCAGCAAAGTAGCTGTCTACAAAATCACTCAGAAAAATTAGTAGCCCTCCTGTATACAAATGATATATGGACTAAAGAAATCAGATAAATAACACCCTTTATAATAGCCTCAAATAATATAAAATATCTTGAGGCAACTCTAGCTATGTGTCTTAGGGTTTTATATTAATGAGAAGAGACACCATAACCACAGTAACTATTATAAAAACATTTAATTGAGGCTGTATTATACTTTAGAGATTTAGTCCATTGTCTTCATGGCAGAAACAATGGCAATATGCATATGCATGGTACTGGAGAGGTAGCCAAAAGTTTTTTTTTTTTTTTTTTTTTTGCATAATGTATTTATAGGTTTTTATTATTTTTTTTTATTATTAACTTGAGTATTTCTTATATACATTTCAATGTTATTCCCTTTTCCGGTTTCGGGCAAACATCCCCCCCCCTCCCCTTCCTTATGGGTGTTCCCCTCCCACCCCCTCCCCCCATTGCTGCCCTCCCCAACAGTCTAGTTCACTAGGGGTTCAGTCTTAGCAGGACCCAGGGCTTCCCCTTCCACTGGTGCTCTTACTAGGATATTCATTTGCAACCTAAAGGTCAGAGTCCAGGGTCAGTCCATTTATAGTCTTTGGGTAGTGGCTTAGTCCCTGGAAACTCTGGTTGGTTGGCATTGCTGTACATATGGGGTCTCGAGCTCCTTCAAGCTCTTCCAGTTCTTTCTCTGATTGTTCAACAGGGGTCCTGTTCTCAGTTCAGTGGTTTCCTGCTGGCATACGCCTCTGTATTTGCTGTATTTTGGCTGTGTCTCTCATGAGCGATCTGCATTCACATTTTGATCATCCGTCTTGAGTTTCATTTGTTCTAGGCATCTAGGGTAATTCAAGCATTTGGGCTAATAGCCACTTATCAATGAGTACATACCATGTATGTCTTTCTGTGATTGGGTTAGCTCACTCAGGATGATAGTTTCCAGTTCCAACCATTTGCCCTTAATTTCACAAAGTCATTGTTTTTGATAGCTGAGTAATATTCCATTGTGTAGATGTACCACATTTTCTGTATCCATTCCTCTGTTGAAGGGCATCTGGGTTCTTTCCAGCTTCTGGCTATTATAAATAAGGCTGCGATGAACATAGTGGACACGTGTCTTTTTTTTATATGTTGGGGCATCTTTTGGGTATATGCCCAGGAGAGGTATAGCTGGATCCTCAGGCAGTTCAATGTCCAATTTTCTGAGGAACCTCCAGACTGATTTCCAGAATGGTTGCAGCAGTCTGCAACCCCACCAACAATGGAGGAGTGTTCCCCTTTCTCCACATCCTCGCCAGCATTTGCTGTCACCTGAGTTTTTGATCTTAGCCATTCTCACTGGTGTGAGGTGAAATCTCAGGGTTGTTTTGATTTGCATTTCCCTTATGACTAACGATGTTGAACATTTCTTTAGGTGTTTCTCAGCCATTCGGCATTCCTCAGCTGTGAATTCTCTGTTTAGCTCTGAACCCCATTTTTAATAGGGTTATTTGCCTCCCTGCTGTCTAACTTCTTCAGTTCTTTGTATATTTTGGATATAAGCCCTCTATCTGTTGTAGGATTGGTAAAGATCTTTTCCCAATCTGTTGGTTTGCCGTTTTGTCCTAACCACAGTGTCCTTTGCCTTACAGAAGCTTTTGCAGTTTTATGAGATCCCATTTGTGGATTCTTGATCTTAGAGCATAAGCCATGGGTGTTTTTGTTCAGGAAATTTTTCCAGTGCCCATGTGTTCCAAATGCTTCCTAGTTTTTTTCTTCTATTAGTTTGAGTGTATCTGGTTTGATGTGAGGTCCTTGATCCACTTGGACTTAAGCTTTGTACAGGGTGATAAGCATGGATCGATCTGCATTCTTCTACATGTTGACCTCCAGTTGAACCAGCACCATTTGCTGAAAATGCTATCTTTTTTTCCATTGGATGGTTTTGGTCCCTTTGTCAAAAATCAAGTGCCCATAGGTGTGTGGATTCATTTCTGGGTCTTCAATTCTGTTCCATTGGTCTATCTGTCTGTCTCTGTACCAATACCATGCAGTTTTTATCACTATTGCTCTGTAATACTGCTTGAGATCTGGGATAGTGATTCCCCCTGAAGTCCTTTTATTGTTGAGGATAGTTTTAGCTATCCTGGGTTTTTTGTTATTCCAGATGAATTTGCAAATTGTTCTGTCTAACTCTTTGAAGAATTGGATTGGTATTTTGATGGGGATTGCATTGAATCTGTAGATCGCTTTTGGTAGAATGGCCATTTTTACTATATTAATCCTGCCAATCCATGAGCATGGGAGATCTTTCCATCTTCTGAGATCTTCTTCAATTTCTTTCTTCAGAGTCTTGAAGTTCTTATTGTACAGATCTTTCCCTTGCTTGGTTAAAGTCACACCGAGGTACTTTAAATTATTTGGATCTATTATGAAGGGTGTCATTTCCCTAATTTCTTTCTCGGCCTGTTTCTCTTTTGTGTAGAGGAAGGCTACTGATTTATTTGAGTTAATTTTATACCCAGCCACTTTGCTGAAGTTGTTTATCAGCTTTAGTAGTTCTCTGGTGGAATTTTTGGGATCACTTAAATATACTATCATATCATCTGCAAATAGTGATATTTTGACTTCTTCTTTTCCGATCTGTATCCCCTTGACCTCCTTTTGTTGTCTTATTGCTCTGGCTAGAACTTCAAGAACTATATTGAATAAGTAGGGAGAGAGTGGGCAGCCTTGTCTAGTCCCTGATTTTAGTGGGATTGCTTCAAGTTTCTCTCCATTTAGTTTAATGTTAGCAACTGGTTTGCTGTATATGGCTTTTACTATGTTTAGGTATGGGCCTTGAATTCCTATTCTTTCCAGGACTTTTATCATGAAGGGGTGTTGAATTTTGTCAAATGCTTTCTCAGCATCTAATGAAATGATCATGTGGTTTTGTTCTTTCAGTTTGTTTATATAATGGATCACGTTGATGGTTTTCGTATATTGAACCATCCCTGCATGCCTGGGATGAAGCCTACTTGATCATGGTGGATGATTGTTTTGATGTGCTCTTGGATTCGGTTTGCCAGAATTTTATTGAGTATTTTTGCATCGATATTCATAAGTGAAATTGGTCTGAAGTTCTCTTTCTTTGTTGGGTCTTTGTGTGGTTTAGGTATAAGAGTAATTGTGGCTTCATAGAAGGAATTCGGTAGTGCTCCATCTGTTTCAATTTTGTGGAATAGTTTGGATAATATTGGTACGAGGTCTTCTATGAAGGTCTGATAGAATTCTGCACTAAACCCGTCTGGACCTGGGCTCTTTTTGGTTGGGAGACCTTTAATGACTTCTTCTATTTCCTTAGGAGTTATGGGGTTGTTTAACTGGTTTATCTGTTCCTGATTTAACTTCGGTACCTGGTATCTGTCTAGGAAATTGTCCATTTCCTGCAGATTTTCAAGTTTTGTTGAATATAGGCTTTTATAGTAAGATCTGATGATTTTTGAATTTCCTCTGAATCTGTAGTTATGTCTCCTTTTTCATTTCTGATTTTGTTAATTTGGACACACTCTCTGTGTCCTCTCGTTAGTCTGGCCAAGGGTTTATCTATCTTGTTGATTTTCTCAAAGAACCAACTTTTGGTTCTGTTGATTCTTTCTATGGTCCTTTTTGTTTCTACTTGGTTGATTTCGGCTCTGAGTTTGATTATTTCCTGCCTTCTACTCCTCCTGGGTGTATTTGCTTCTTTTTGTTCTAGAGCTTTTAGGTGTGCTGTCAAGCTGCTGACATATGCTCTTTCCTGTTTCCTTCTGCAGGCACTCAGCGCTATGAGTTTTCCTCTTAGCGCAGCTTTCATTGTGTCCCATAAGTTTGGGTATGTTGTATCTTCTTTTTCATTAAATTCTAAAAAGTTTTTAATTTCTTTCTTTATTTCTTCCTTGACCAGGTTATCATTGAGTAGAGCATTGTTCAATTTCCACGTATATGTGGGCATTCTTCCCTTATTGTTATTGAAGACCAGTTTTAGGCCGTGGTGGTCCGATAGCACGCATGGGATTATTTCTATCTTTCTGTACCTGTTGAGGCCCGTTTTTTGACCAATTATATGGTCAATTTTGGAGAAAGTACCATGAGGAGCTGAGAAGAACGTATATCCTTTTGCTTTAGGGTAGAACGTTCTATAAATATCCGTTAAGTCCATTTGGCTCATGAGTTCTCTTAGTCTGTCTACGTCTCTGTTTAATTTCTGTTTCCATGATCTGTCCATTGATGAGAGTGGGGTGTTGAAATCTCCTACTATTATTGTGTGAGGTGCAATGTGTGTTTTGAGCTTTAGTAAGGTTTCTTTTACGTATGTAGGTGCCCTTGTATTTGGGGCATAGATATTTAGGATTGAGAGTTCATCTTGGTGGATTTTTCCTTTGATGAATATGAAGTGTCCTTCCTTATCTTTTTTGATGACTTTTAGTTGAAAATTGATTTTATCTGATATTAGAATGGCTACTCCAGCTTGCTTCTTCTGACCATTTGCTTGGAAAGTCGTTTTCCAGCCTTTCACTCTGAGGTAGTGTCTGTCTTTGTCTCTGAGGTGTGTTTCCTGTAAAGGCAGAATGCAGGGTCCTCGTTAAATGATCCAGTTTGTTAATCTATGTCTTTTTATTGGGGAGTTGAGGCCATTGATGTTGAGAGATATTAAGGAATAGTGATTATTGCTTCGGTTGTATTCATATTTGGATGTGAGGTTATGTTTGTGTGCTTTTCTTTCTCTTTGTTTTGTTGCCAAGACGATTAGTTTCTTGTTCTTCTAGGGTATAGCTTGCCTCCTTATGTTGGGCTTTACCATTTATTATCCTTTGTAGTGCTGGATTTGTAGAAAGATATTGTGTAAATTTGGTTTTGTCATGGAATATCTTGGTTTCTCCATCTATGTTGATTGAGAGTTTTGCAGGATACAGTAACCTGGGCTGGCATTTGTGTTCTCTTAGGGTCTGTATGACATCAGTCCAGGATCTTCTGGCCTTCATAGTTTCTGGAGAAAAGTCTGGTGTGATTCTGATAGGTCTGCCTTTATAAGTTACTTGACCTTTTTTCCTTACTGCTTTTAATATTCTTTCTTTATTTTGTGGGTTTGGTGTTTTGACTATTATTATGTGACGGGAGGTGTTTCTTTTCTGGTCCAATCTATTTGGAGTTCTGTAGGCTTCTTGTATGCCTATGGGTATCTCTTTTTTTTAGGTTAGGGGAAGTTTTCTTCTATGATTTTGTTGAAGATATTTACTGGTCCTTTGAGCTGGGAGTCTTCACTCTCTTCTATACCTATTATCCTTAGGTTTGATCTTCTCATTGAGTCCTGGATTTCCTGTATGTTTTGGACCAGTAGCTTTTTCCGCTTTACATTATCTTTGACAGTTGAGTCAATGATTTCTATGGAATCTTCTGCTCCTGAGATTCTCTCTTCCATCTCTTGTATTCTGTTGGTGAAGCTTGTATCTACAGCTCCTTGTCTCTTCTTTTTGTTTTCTATATCCAGGGTTGTTTCCATGTGTTCTTTCTTGATTGCTTCTATTTCCATTTTTAATTCCTTCAACTGTTTGATTGTGTTTTTTCCTGGAATTCTTTCAGGGATTTTTGTTACTCCTCTCTATGGGCTTCTACTTGTTTATTTATGTTTTCCTGGAATTCTTTTAGGGATTTTTGTGACTCCTCTCTATGGGCTTCTACTTGTTTATTTATATTTTCCTGGAATTCTTTTAGGAATTTTTGCGATTCCTCTCTGTAGGCTTCTACTTGTTTATTTATGTTTTCCTGTGTTTCTCTAAGGGAGTTCTTCATGTCTTTCTTGAAGTCCTCCAACATCATGATCAAATATGATTTTTCAAAACTAGATCTTGCTTTTTCTGGTGTGTTTGGATATTCGTGTTTGCTTTGGTGGGAGAATTGGGCTCGATGATGCCATGTAGTCTTGGTTTCTGTTGCTTGGGTTCCCTCAACTTGCCCTGCCATCAGATTATCTCTAGTGTTACTTTGTTCTGCTATTTCTGACAGTGGCTAGACTGTCTTATAAGCCTGTGTTTCAGGAGTGCTGTAGACCTGTTTTCCTGTTTTCTTTCAGCCAGTTATGGGGACAGAGTGTTCTGCTTTCGGGCGCGTTGTTTTTCTTCTCTACAGGTCTTCAGCTGTTCCTGTGAGCCTGTGTCTTGAGTTCACCAGGCAAGTCGTTTGTAGCAGAAAAGTTTGTCTTACCTGTGGTCCCCAGGCTCAGGTTTGCTCGCGGGGTGTTGCCTATGAGCTCTCCACGGCCTCAGCAGCCAGGAAGATCTCGCCCGCCCCTTCCGGGAGGTTCCGTGCACCAGGGTTCCAGATAGCTTTTTGTTTTTCCTCTGGGGTCAGTACTGTGTGCAGCGTGCAGTCTCTTCTGGTTTCCCAGGCGTGTCCGCCTCTCTGAAGGTTTAGCTCTCCCTCCCACGGGATTTGGGTGCAGAGAACTGTTTATCCAGTCGGTCCCTTCAGGTGCGGTGTCTCAGACGCAGTGGATCTGCTGCTCCTGGGCCCTCCTCTACGGGTACCCAGAGGCCGTATACAGTATCCTCCTGGGCCAGGGATGTGGGCAGAGGTGGGCAGCGTTGGTGGTCTCCTCCGCTCTGCTGCCTCAGGAGTGCCCGCCCGACCAA
>NC_046172.1:26090548-26181253 GCF_011064425.1 Rattus rattus
AATCACATGTCAGTCTTTAAAAATAAATACTTACGAAACATTTGAGATGTACATATTTTAATACTCCTAAATGCACGCCATATTTATTGCTGCTTATTCTGCCAAACCTAACAAAAATTAAATGTTTACAAAATTGCTCTGGGATAACAGGTGAAAGAATATTAGATTTTAAGTTGTAGCTCCTTAACAAATCAATTTTTGAAATGAAGATGTGGAAATGTCTGTTTTTAGAGAGTGGTGAGTTTAGAGATTGGCACTCAGTAAATGTCACATAAATATGCAATAGTGCTGTGATCCCATATCCCATTCCTTCACACGATGGCTTCAATGCTCAGTCCCACTCACCATTGTAGTTTCTGCTATTGACCCAAAGCTGTTGATAAATATGTTGCAGGTAACATTTACAGGAGGCCCTGCAATTTGAACAATAGAAAATTTGACAGGTTGTGTTCATGACATAATTGAGTCACGTTTTTCTCTTGCCAGTGGCACTGTAGCACTTACCATGGTGGTTTCTGTGACCGATCCAAAACTGTTGATAAAAATATTGCAAGTAACGTTTACTGGAGGACCTGCAGAATGCAATAAAAATATTGCAATAGATATTGAAGTAACATTACAGCTCCATCAACATCTGTGGTTAGAGGTGTAAATGAAATGGAAATGATGATGAGACTGCAAAGAAAAAGTTGCCCAGAAGTGCATGCTATCTTCCCACTGGTATTTTGAATAATGGCAATTTAAGCAATGGTAACTTACCTCCAAAGAGTTTTGAGTTTGGAAAATATAAGTTAAGATCATTTAGCAGAATTTATCAGCATAAGTTTTTGTGACTGGCCATTTGGTTGACTGCTTTTCTTTAATCCTTAGATCATCAATAGTTTAGGCATTACCAATGGTAATGAACAAACCTGGATCATTGGGTCAACATAGGGCTGAATTTGAGGTTCCAGATGAATCTGGATCATCTCTCTTAAAATAACTGTGGTACTTTGATACTTATAATGCCTCTGAATTTACTCTGTTGCTAATATAAATACTATGATGCTTGGATAAATACACACACACACAAACTATGTACGAAAATATAAAACACATGAAACCCACTCATATTCAGATATATACACTGGCAGAAATGTCGCTTAATATCTATACTGTTGCCAGAGTAAATTATGTGTAAAACAAGGTGTCACATTTTTAGAGTAATTTGATCAAAATAAGAATTTACTCATCTCTCCAGAGATGCAGGATTAGACTGACACTAGTCTTCTTGCCTTTTGTCAACAGGTAAATCATTATCTGATGATTCCATGATTAATGTATTGTTTTTGTTTTGTTTTGTTTATTCTGGGGAATGTGTTTAGTGTCTCCATGGACCTTCCCCCCCCAATGATTTCTGAGATAGGAAAACCCCATTGCAGTCCATCTACCAGCTCTTTGTTTTCCTCAAAAGAAATGCATTCCCCTTTATGTGACAAATTCTCCTTAGTTGAGTACAAGTAACACCCTGTTTGGCTATGTACCCAACCAGCCAGTAAGCTTTGAAAGAAGGAATTTGGCATGAGGCCTCTCTCAAAAGCTGCTAGGAAAAAGTCTTTCTCTTTCCTGGATATACGGTTCTATCACAAATCTATTTTCTGCTGGTGAGAAATAAACTAGACAACATAGAGGCAACCCATGAGAATTTGTATGTTTACTTGTTTCTTCTCTCTACAAAGAAATACAGCAATTTAGATTAGCTTAACGGATAAATTTTATAAAATTTTAAAACCAAAATAAATAGTAAATGATAAGGGGATAGGAATGCTTTAAAAAAAAACAGTAAAGCCATGTCAAAATGCTCATTGAACTCACTTTACACTTTTAAAGAAGAAGCTTGAAACTTTACATCTTTGTTGTCAATGTATTAAATACTATCTATTTCTCTAGTCTACCCAATTGGCTTAGAAACTTTCAGAAGATTGTGGCATATTAGGAATATTTTCTCTTCCATTGCTAACTGACAGTGTGGATATGTTTCTAGAACCTAAAACTTTTAAGCTAGAAGTTCTAAGCATATTAGCATCAAATTTAAAGGGTTGGGGACATAGCAAAGTGATTTCATATAAGTCCAGGGACTTGAGTTCAATCCCCAGAAACCACACTTTTTAAAAAGCCAGTTGACAAAATTCAACACCCTTTCATGATAAAAGTCCAGGAAAGAACAAGAATTCAAGGCCTATACCTAAACATAGTAAAAGCCATATACAGCAAACCAGTATCCTAAAACAAAAGGATATACCTTCTTCTCACCACCTCATGGTACTTTCTCCAAAATTGACCATTTAATTGGTCATAAAACAGGCCTCAACAGATACAGAAAGATAGAAATAACCCCCTGCATCCTATCAGACCACCATGGGCTAAAGCTGGTCTTCAATAACAATAAGGAGAGAACGCCCACATATACATGGAAGTGGAACAATGCTCTACTCAATGATAACCTGGTCAAGGAAGAAATAACGAAAGAAATTAAAGACTTCTTAGAATTTAATGAAAATGAAGGTACAACATACCCAAACTTATGGGACCCAATGAAAGCTGTGCTTAGAGGAAAACTAATAGCTCTGAGTGCCTGCAGAAAGTAACAGGAGAGAGCATATGTCAGCAGCTTGACAGCACACCTAAAATCTCTAGAACAAAAAGAAGCAAATACACCAAGGAGGAGTAGAAGGCAGGAAATAATCAAACTCAGAGCTGAAATCAACCAAGTAGAAACAAAAAGGACTATGCAAAGAATCAACAGAACCAAAAGCTGGTTCTTTGACAAAATCAACAAGAGAGATAAACCCTTAGCCAGACTAACAAGAGGACATAGAGTGTGTGTCCAAATTAACAAAATCAGAAATGAAAAGGGAGATATAACTACAGAATCAGAGGAAATTTAAAAAAATCATCAGATTGTACTACAAAAGCTTATATTCAACAAAACTTGAAAATCTGGAGTAAATGGACAATTTCCTAGACAGATAATGGGTACCAAAGCTAAATCAGGAACAGATAAACCATTTAAACAACCCCATAACTCCTAAAGAAATAGAAGCAGTCATTAAAAGTCTCCCAACCAAAAAGAGCCCAGGTCCAGATGGGTTCAGTGCAGATTTCTATCAGACCCTCATAGAAGACTTCATACCAATACTATCCAAACTATTACACAAAATTGAAACACATGGAGAACTACAAAATTCCTTCTATGAAGACACAACTACTCTTGTACCTAAAC
This sequence comes from Rattus rattus, assembly GCF_011064425.1. NCBI lineage: Eukaryota > Metazoa > Chordata > Mammalia > Rodentia > Muridae > Rattus > Rattus rattus. Next base: position 26,093,811 of record NC_046172.1, read on the forward strand.
CACAAAAAGACCCAATAAAGAAAGAGAACTTCACACCAATTTCCCTTATGAATATCGACGCAAAAATACTCAATAAAATTCTTGCAAACCAAATCCAAGAATACATCAAAATAATCATCCATCATGATCAAGCAGGCTTCATCCCAGGTATGCAGGGATGGATTAACATATGGAAAACCATCAATGTAGCCCACTATATAAACAATCTGAAAGATAAAAACCACATGATAATTTCATTAGATGCTGAGAAAGCATTTGACAAAATTGAACACCCCTTCATGATAAAAGTCCTGGAAAGAATAGGAATTCAATGCCCATGCCTAAACATAGTAAAAGCCATATACAGCAAACCAGTAGCTAATATGAAACTAAATGGAGAGAAACTTGAAGCAATCCCACTAAAATCGGGGACTAGACAAGGCTGCCCACTCTCTCCCTACTTATAGTTCTCAAAGTCCTAGCCAGAGCAATCAGACAATAAAAGGAGATCAAAGGATACAGATCGGAAAAGAAGAAGTCAAAATATCACTTTTGGCAGATGATATGATAGTATATTTAAGTGATCCCAAAAGTTCCACCACAGAACTATTAAACCTGATGAACACCTTCAGCAAAATGGCTGGGTATAAAATTAACTCAAATAAATCAGTAGCCTTCCTCTACACAAAAGAGAAACAAGCCGAGAAAGAAATTAGGGAAACGACACCCTTCATAATAGTCCCAAATAATATAAAATACCTTGGTGTGACTTTAACCAAGCAAGTGAAAGATCTGTATTATAAGAACTTCAAGCCTCTGAAGAAAGAAATTGAAGAAGTCCTCAGAAGATGGAAAGATCTCCCATGCTCATGGATTGGCAGGATTAATATAGTAAAAATGACCATTTTACCAAAAGCAATCTACAGATTCAATGCAATCCCCATCAAAATTCTAATCCAATTCTTCAGAGAGTTAGACAGAACAATTTCCAAATTCATCTGGAATAACAAAAAACCCAGGATAGCTAAAACTATCCTCAACAATAAAAGGACTTCTGGGGAAATCACTATCCCTGAACTCAAGCAGTATTACAGAGCAATAGTGATAAAAACTGTATGGTATTGGTACAGAGACAGGCAGATAGACCAGTGGAATAGAATTGAAGACCCAGCAATGAACCCACACACCTATGGTCACTTGATTTTTGTCAAAGGAGCCAAAATTATCCAATGGAAAAAAAAGGTAGCATTTTCAATAAATGTTGCTGGTTCAACTGGAGGTCAGCATGTAGAAGAATGCATATCTATCCATTCTTATCATCCTGTACAAAGCTTAAGTCCAAGTGGATCAAGGACCTCCAAATCAAACCAGATATACACAAAGTAATAAAAGAAAAAATGGGGAAGAATCTAGAACTGGGCACTGGAGAAAATTTCCTGAACAAAACACCAATGGTTCATGCTCTAAGATCAAGAATCCACAAATGGGATCTCATAGAACTGCAAAGGTTCTGTAAGGCAAAGGACACTGTGGTTAGGACAAAGGGCAACCAACACATTGGGAAAAGATCTTTACCAATCCTACAACTGGTAGAAGGCTTATATTCAATATATACAAAGAACTCATGAAGTTAGACTGCAGGGAGACCAATAACCCTATTAAAAATGGGGTTCAGTGCTAAACAAAGAATTCACAGCTTAGGAATGTTGAATGGCTGAGAAGCACCTAAAGAAATGTTCAACATCTGTAGTCATTGGGGAAATGCAAATCAAAACAACCCTGAGATTCCACCTCACACCAGTCAGAATGGCTAAGATCAAAAACTCCAGCGACAGCAGATGCTGGCAAAGATGTGGAGAAAGAGGAACACTCCTCCATTGTTGGTGGGATTGCAGACTGGTACAACCACTCTGGAAATCAGGCTGGAGGTTCCTCAGAAAATTGGACATTGCACTACCTGAGGACCCAGCTATACTTTTCTTGGGCATATACCCAAAAGATGCTCCAACATATAACAAAGACACATGCTCCACTATGTTCATAGCAGCCTTATTTATAATAGCCAGAAGCTGGAAAGAACCCAAACATCTTTCAATAGAGGAATGGATATAGAAAATGTATATCTACACAATGTAGTACTAATTAGCTATCAAAAACGATGACTTTATGAAATTCATAGGCAAATGGATGGAACTGGAAAATATCATCCTGAGAGAAGTAACCCAATCACAGAAAAACACACATGGTATGCACTCATTGATAAGTGGATATTAGCCCAAATGATCAATTACCCTAGATGCACAAAACACATGAAACTCAAGAATGATGACCAAAAGGCAGATGCTTCACTCCTTTAAAAGGGGAACAAGAATCCCCTGGCAAGGGATAGGGAAGCAAAGTTTAGAACAGAGACTGAAGGAACGCCCATTCAGAGACTTCCCCACATGTGGCCCATACATATACAGCCACCAAACTAGATAAGATGGATGAAGCAAAGAAGTGCAGGCCAACAGGAGCCGGATGTAGATCTCTCCTGAGAGACACAGCCAGAATACAGCAAACACAGAGGCGAATGCCAGCAGCAAACCACTGAATTGAGAATGGGACCCCGTTGAAGGAATCAGAAAGGACTGGAAGAGCTTGAAGGGCCTCGAGACCTCATATGAACAACAATGCCAACCCACCAGAACTTCCAGGGACTAAGTCACTGCCCAAAGACTATACCTGGACTGACCTTGGGCTCCAACTGCCACAGGTAGCAATGAATAGCCTAGTAAGAGCACCAGTGGAAGGAAGCCCTTAGTGCCCAAGGCTGGACCCCAGCAAACAGGATTCTTGGGGGGGAGGGTGTTAATGGGGGAGAATAGGGAGGGAACAGCCATGTAGAAGGGGGGGGAAAGGGTTAGGGGGCATGTTGGCATGTAAACCGGGAAAGGGAATAACATTTGATATGTAAATAAGAAATATCCAATTTAATAAAGATGGGGAAAAAAGCTAGTTGTATTAGCACATGCTTGTACCCTTATCACCAAGGAAATGGAGATATGCAAATCCCTGGGAATCCCTGACCAACTAGCTCTAACATACATCGTGAGTTGTGTGCCAGTGAGAGGCCCTGCCTCAATAAAAGTAGATGACACTTGAGGAACAACATCTGAGCTTGTCCTCTGTCCTTAAGAAGCATTGACACATGCATGTGTATCTATGTACATGAACATGTACACACACATTGCTTGCCCCGATCCTCACAAAAGGGTTTATAAAAACTGCTCTAGTAAATACTACATTTCTTGGTCATTAACATCTAACATCTGAATGGTTCAATCCTGAGCATTTCATCTGAACTGAATTCACATTTATGGATAAAAATTGAGTAAAATGAATTATTGTAAAAGCAAGGGCTTAATGTATATGTATAGTAAAAACTAAAACACTGAAAATGCACTGTGTCCCGTGAGCATTTCACATCATCCCTCAGTGAATAGGTATTATGCTGTCATACATTTTATAGATGAGAAAGACTGAGGCATAGAAGCAGTTCACTGTGGACGTTAATTTTTAACAGTTAACTTGACCCAAATTAGAATCACTTGTAAAGAAAGTCTCATTGAAGTACTGATATGGGCCATGAGCATGTCTTTGACTGATTGTCTTGACTGCATTAATAGATCTAGGAAGACTCACCCAACATGTATAGGTGATACCTTTCGATGGTAACCCTGATAAAAAAAGATATGGAAGAGGAATGCTTTCTGCTCATTTGGCCTTCATTCTTGCTTATATGCCAGTCGTCCTGAACCTTCCTAATGCTGCAACCCCAATACAGTTCCCTCTAGTTGTGGTGGACCCCAACCCTAAATATTAGGTCACTACTCCCATAACTGCAATTTGCTAAGGTTATGGATGATAATGTAAATATCTGATATTCAGGATATACGATATGTGACTCCCAAAGGGATTGAAACCCATACTTTGAGAAACACTGATTGATACTTCTGTTCATTCCTTGATTGATATGAGGACTAGCTGCCTCCAGCTCCCAAGGTGGACTGAAGACCACTGGCTCTCCAGAAATACTCTAAGTCTTCCATGCCAGATCGGGACTTCTGAGGAACACTCATGGACTGAACAACTAGTAGGTTTTTATCTTCTCTGGTATGAGATAGGCATTTTTTGGATGACTCCTGCTGTATAGTATGTTCAATCTAATAAATTATCTCTTACTATATATTCATTTTATAATTTCTGTTCCTATGCAGAACCCTAACTTATTAAATTGATTTTCTCTAGGTCATAACATTTATACCTAGCAGAAACTGTCTATCTTTAAAGAATCATTTCTTAAAACTAAAAGGAAAAATTTTTCTAAAGCCAATGGACATCTTTCCTAATTGACTTCTATGCTAATGATGAGAAAGTGGATAAATACTTAAACTCAATCCAAAATATCTTTGGGTTGAAGGATTTTTCTTTAAATTTGCTTTTAAGAGTTATCCTACTAAATGTCAACACATTTGCATTTTAATCCAATAATCTGATTAGACACTTTTATGGTCAAGAACATGCACTTAGCTATGATCACCAGTGAAATGACTGTACTCTTTCCATGTAGAAAAAAATCTATTAATATCTCTGATTGATTTATTGGCATAATGGTGTCATTCCGCAGTGAGTTGGATGCGAATCACACAGAAAAGAGAATACAACTATTTAGGCTTTCTGATCATTCTCCTCTCCCAAATTCTTCCGTTTTTTGTCCCCATTCTCTTCTAAACTCCCCTTCCCTCCTTTTCTTCTCACTCTCATTCCTCCTTTACTTTTTTCTTTAAATCCTAAGAATTTCATCATTCTTGCCCCAACTCAACTTGGCTCTGTGAATCCCAATGGGCATTGTTAATATTGCTGAAATATTGTTTTCCTACTTCAGTGCCTCAGATGCTGTTGCATTTATTTATTCCTCCATTAACTTATGCCAACAATGTTTTGTATTTTCCAGCGTACAAATATTCATCCTACTGAGTTAACATATACATATACAACTTTAATTTCTTAAATTTTATTGAAAATTGATTTCTGTTAAGTGGGCTGTAACTGTGTGGGGGTGCAAGCATATGTGTGTGTAGGTCAGAGAACAACCTAGGATGTCATTGCATACAAACTTTTCTCCTTTCATTTGATTCAGATTCTTGCCATTGCCTGGTACCTCACCGGGTAGCCTAGACTAATTGGGCATGAAACTGCCAGGGATTGACCCATCTCTGCCTCCCATCTTAGTATTTTGCTGGGATCATAAGTTCTCTCTCTGTATACTGTTTTCTATATTGAAAATTATTCATTGAAATATTTCAGTTTTGTTATGTTAAAAAATGTTTACTTGTTCCATCACATGTATTGATGTGTGTGTTTTCATATACCTTGGAATTTTGTGTATTTATTAAAATTCAACAGGCTTATGTGCTTTTTAGACATAAATTAATGCTAATAATAAAGATAATGAGCCAGTCAATATATTAAATGTGAACTAAGACCTGCATTCAATCATTCTGTTTTGTTTACTGTTGTGGTAATGATATGTTTGAGATGAATGTCGTTTCAAAGAGGATGTTGAATGGAATCAGTTTAGTGGTGGTAAATGCCATGATTCAGAATATTTGTAGAGGAGTTAGAGATTGCTAATCAGTTAATGGCACTTGATGCTTTTGCAGAGGACCTGAGTTTGGGTCCCAGTACCCACATCGGGTAGCTCAGAGCTACCTGTAATGTTGCCTGCAGGAGATATAAACCCTCGTTTGTCCTTATATGCACAACCCACATAAACACATGCACATGAATAAAAGTGAATTAAAAATGTAAAGAGTGTTTGTTGGGGTTTGAGTTTAGCTCAGTGTAGGCTTGCCCAGGAAGCGCAAGGCCCTGGGTTGGGTCCCAGCTCCGGAAAAAAAAAAAAAAAGAACCAAAAAAAAAAAAAAAGAGTGTTTGTTGAAAGAAAGACTATTCAGTTTGTAATTGTTCTATCTTCTTGGTGAAATGACCCTGTTATGAACATATGCCATGTTCTCTTCAAATATCCCTGTATTTTTGTAATTATTTTAAAATAATCTTATTTATATAAACTTATATGTAGAATATAGGGTGCGTTTGTATTCACCACAGCTTTCTAAGCTAATAAGATACATTACATAATTTAAAATGTTTATGGTTTTTATTTAAATTCATCCTCAAGAAGGAGTCTTGGATTGCAACAAGACAATTAGTCATTAATGTTTAGTTTTGTCCCAGATATTTTCCAACATCACTTTTAGGTGAAAGGTTACTTGCAAGAACATAATAGTCTGAATTCAAAGATAAAAATGTCATTCTTTTTGTTCCTGTCACAAATAAACAAGATGACATTTTCATTTTGCATTTTATTTCTTGTAAATAATTTAACATGTCTTGAAGTATCACAATTACCTTGGTGTAAGTCCCTAATATGGAAGTGGAATTTTAAATATATGTGGTTGCTGCAGATAGAAGTTAAATTTCCTTTGGAATAAGACATTTATCTAACAGACTAATCATTGCTATTGCTGTTGGCTCAAGAGATAAGCTGATAAACTAAATCACAGATGAATTATAAAGATGCAGAGTTAAGAGCTAGAACTTTGATATGTGAGTACAAGTAATCAGTATTATGATTCTTTTGCTTTTTATTTTTTATGTTACATGGTGTGTTGCTGCTCAAGAAAAAGAAAATCTTAGAAGATAATAAGACTGCAAGGGGGGAAAGTTGTCATAGTAGCAATCACTTGGTAAGGAGATATTTAAAGCACATAATTTGTAGGAAAGTATAATTGCAAATCTCATCATCATTAGATATAATCTAAACAAGTATAATAACTTAATTGAAAATTTACCACAAATAACTATATAACATTGGTTGTTCTATCTATAGTTACATAAAGGACAAATTATTCTAAGGTAAAGGAGCTAGTAAATTATTGATTCCTATATCCTGATTAGTTGGTAAACAATTAGTTTAGGACAAGCTGTATGGATAGAAATGAAGAAATTTCCATGTAGTGCAGTAAATTACCTCATAAATGGTGGCATCTATATTTTCTTCCCACTGATGGCTACCAATAGATCCTGTACAAAGTTAAAGTCCATGAACAGATAGGCAAATGTCTGCTCTAGCTCAGAGAATTTGAAAATATTCTCAAATCGCTAACATTGTATACTGTGGATTTCTCCGTGGCTTAAAGAGGAAGAATAGGATGGGGTAGAGCATTTTATGTTGGGTGATCACTGTTTTGTTGTTTTGGTTTTGAGTCATACTTTATTTAGTCTTGATATGTAGCCCAAGGTAGCAACAAAAGACAATAAACTTTCTCTGCCTTTAAATTTCAAATGTGATCTACCAGGCCTGACTTTATGGTGAACTTTTTAAAAAAATTTATTAGATATATTTCTCTACTTATATTTCAAATGTTATTGCCCTTCCTGGTTTCCTGTCCATAGGCCCCCATCCCTCCCTCCTCCCCCATACAGGTATTCCAGCCATACATCCCCTTACTGCCCCCCATATTCCCCTGCACTGGGGGTCCAACCTTGGCAGGACCAAGGGCTTCCCTTTCCACTGGTGCCCCAACAAGGCTATTCTCTGCTACACATGCAGTTGGAGCCCTGGGTCAGTCCATGTATGGTTTCGTCCCTGGAAGCTCTGGTTGTTTGGCATTGTTGTTTTTATGGGGTTGCAAGCTCCTTCAACTCTTTCAATACTTCCTCTAATTCCCCCCCAAGGGGGTCCTGTTCTCAGTTCAGAGGTTTGCTGCTAGCATTGACCTATGTATTGGAAATGCTCTGGATGTGTCTCTCAGGAGAGATCTATATCCTGTCCCTTTCAGCATGCATTTTTTTAGCTTCATCAATCTTATGTAGTTTCGGTGGCTGTATATATGGGACACATATAGGGCAAACTCTGAATGGCCATTCCTTGAGTTTCTGCTCTATACTTTGCTTCCATAGCCCCTCCTATGGATATTTTCCCCCTTTCAAAAAGGAATGGGAGCATCTGCATTTTGGTCATCCTTCCTCTTGAGCTCCTGTGGTCTGTGGATTGCATCTTGGCTAATTCGAGCTCTTTGGCTAATATCCACTTATCAATGAGTGCATTATGGTGAACATTTTTAAGAAAGACCGTGCTATTAACGATACAGAGGAGCATCAAGGATAAACTAATTATGTCTCAAAAGAAATGTAGACCTTAAGTCATATTTATCAAAAGTACATTGAGGTCTGATGACTACTACCCTGTCTTGCTTTCAATGCTAGCTCTCATTATTACCACCAATTGATTAAACAGATTACAGACACTTTCTTTAAAATAGGATTAGTGATAATAATTGTGAGAATTAGTAGTAAAGTGTAGGGAGTACGTATTTCTTCATTAAATAGTTGTAGCTATCAATAATAGTAATGTTTGCTGTGTTACTATTAGTGTTGTAACTTCTTTAAATTGTTAAAATATATCTGTTGAGGAAGTGCATCACACAAATCATTTATTTTATTTTTCTGTGTATGAGTATTTTGCTTGCATGACTGGTGACCCCAGAGGTGAGAAGTGGACATTGGATCCCCAAGAACTTCAGTTAAGGAGAGTTGTGAGGCACCATGTAGGTGCTGGGAATTAAACCCTGGTTTCTTTGCAAAAACAATATGTTTTCTTAATGGCTGAGCTATCTCTCTAGACTTCCCTCCTCACCCCTAACCATTTTAAGGAAACTGAAATCTTTAGATGATGATTTAACAACCTCTAATGTTAATATTTACTAAAATGTTGCCAGTCTTGTCATATTTCTCTCTTTTATCTGTAAACTCAGATATTTTTCAAATTTACAGAATTTCCTGGCAAGGATCTACCACTATTCTTAACTGTCTTGCTCCTAGAATTGTGTGTCATCATAGTGTCTGGAGAATTCCTATAGCTATCATGGTTTTGAAATGATTGCTACATTTATTTTTAATAATATGTGTCAGTCAGCCTTGGCATCATTGGCATGTGGATCAAGATTATTCTTGGTTGTGGGGAGTTTTCAGCATCACTGTAAAATGTTTTCCAGCATCCCTAGTCTCTATCCATTAGTTACCAGAACTCCTAGTAAAACTTTCCCCCATTAATTGCTAATGTTCACCCCAGACAAATTCTATCCCAGTTGACAATTACTATATTATAAAATTAAGGCAAATATAGCAAACTGAGTGAAAGGGATATTCCAGGATCATGTGCTATATGATAACAAAATGAGCTATAGAATATTCTTCTATTCTCCAAATACTAGTGCTGGAATTAAAATATTTCTCAGGCATATAGCTTTCTCACAATAATGTTTGACCTATTTTCACAAGATTCAAGAATGTGAAAATTCCTATAGACACCTTTGGTAAAAACAAGTTTGTGTACCACTTCTTAGGGCTCAATGAGCTATGCAGACCAGAAAGCAGAAACATTGTAAGAGCATGAGGGTATGGATGACACCAAGAAAACAGCATCTTCCAGCTACAACAGAATCGATGCACATATAAACTTACTGAGACCATGGAAACATTTACAGGGCTGATACATGTTCAAGCCAGACAGGGTCTCAGTGCTGAGAGGAGAACAGGAACATGAGTTCCAATCCTTAACCAAGAAGCTATCTCCAATTGACATCTGTTTGTCGAGGGAAATTTAGTTTTCTCCCATGGCGTTCCACTGAGAATGTAAAACATACTTAAGGACAGACTCCATGTCCAGCATAGATGGACAACACAAAATGAACTCAGTGGTATTTTTGCAGGTTTTTATCCTATTTCATTTGTTGGAGGAATTTTTTGTCTTAATAGTCATTTACTTGTATATTATGGTTTCTGATTTCGTGTTTTTATGGTATGTGTATATGCATGCATGTGTTTGTGTGTACATATGCACACCCATTCTGTTTTTTTTCTTTTTTAGTATTTGTTTGTACACCTGTTTACTTGTTTTCTACAGAAAGAAAAATAAGATAAGGGTGAACTGGGTGGAGAAGTGAGTAGGATCTGGGAGGAATTGGGGCTGATGATCAGAATATATTATATGAGAAAAGTTATTTTCAATAAAAAGAACTATTAGAAAAGCAAGGTAGCATTATAAACCTCACCCCTTTGTTTTTTTTTCATTATGAAAGTAAATTGTAAATTAAATTGGTAGACATTTGTTGAATGTCTTATTCAATGTTGAACGTTTTATTCAATGTTGAACGTTTTGTTCTTAGACAACTCCAGTCTGTCTTAATGTCAAGTAGTTGTTGAGTGCCCATTCTATGTCATTACATTTGATTGTCTAGTTCTCATTTATAATTAGTTGGTAAATTGTGGTGCTAAATATGAGAAATCCAAGCATTACTGATGAGTCAAAAGCAATTGCAGAAAATCTCTTGAACCATTCTATAAGAAATGTTAGCTGAAACAAAACCCATGCTCCAAATCAAGCATCTCCAAGGGATGTTTTTCATTTAGGTAATCTGTTGCCTTTTTGCTTATTAAGATCATAGTGATCATAAAGTGGGTGTTGGGGAGATTTAGAATACTTTGTTTTGTAGTAGAAATTCTTTTTCTGGATTTTAAGGTCTTAGAATCAAAATGGAACCTTTAGGCTTAAATCAATTTGTAAATCTACATATATTTCTATTTAAGTCATAATGAAATGTCATCTGACAATAGTGCTGAAAAACATAAGGTTCCTTCTGTCTTGGAAATGCGTTAGATAATAAATAAAGTTCTATTTGCCCTTAGAAGAAGACAATTTTAAATGCCATTTGAAATCAGGGTAGAAATAATGGGACCTTGAGAATTTCTCATGAGCGCAAATAACATTTGCTTTCATTTTAGGAAGTTACACAAATAGAATTAAACATGACTTTGTCTTCTTAATTGAATCCTCTACTCCCTTGCAGAATGAATAGCAAGTTCATCAACTTGTTAGTACTTAACAAATTAAAAATATATTTTTGATATTAATAATTTATAATGAAGAAACTATGCTGTCCCTTGGGTTGTAATGATAATTCACAGAAATGGCCCATGCTCATATTTACATTTGCTTCCATGTTTCCTGCACTCATTCTTTGAAATGACACTTTCTTAATTATTTTATTTATTATTTCATATGAGTATCATATTTCTTGGCCTTTCCAAAACACTATACCCTTCCCCAAGTTGTGTTATTCTCTAAAATTGTTAATATTTGTCTAAATTTTTTCAGCATACTCTATTCAGGATATGACTTGTGTCCTACTCACTGGTATGTTCTCCTATGAATTCAGCATAGTTTTGTTCATGCCGTAGGCATACAAAAATGTATGTTATTGACCAAGATGTGAACCTCTGTGTGAACAAAAAGACCAAGAGATGTATCTATCTCTTCACCTTCAAAAGATAATTCACTGGAAAATTAATCAATGGAGCTTAGTGATAAAATGAGTGTTGGGGGAGGGCGGTAATGGGGAGGATGGGGAGAGGAACACCCATATAGAAGAGGAGGGGGAGGGGTTAGGGGGATGTTGTTATTCAGGGAAAAGGGATAACAATCGAAATGTAAATAAGAAATACCCAAGTTAATAAAGATGAAAAAAAAATGAGTGCTTAACATGAGGACTTCCCCAAGTTCAATTTCTAGTCCTCCTCTGTTCAAATAATTTACTTAAATCAATTGTGTTATCTTAGTCCACAAGATTACAGGAGTGCTCTATGTTCTATCTCCAAAATAATCAACAAAATGAAGGAATTATGACAAAACATGAGAATCAGCAATGGGAGGCATACAAATGTACTCCTTGGAAACCTCTGTTGAACTTCTTTGTTTGAGGTGGGGATTAGAAAACTTCATGCCTGTTTTCCTGTCCACCAGTACACCATGGGATAGCATTAAAAACTTATTAAAGTCATAAAAGCTGGGTTTAATACTCTGTCTGTGCTATACACTATATGTTTGAGAACTTAATTTGGAGGTTATTTAATTATTTGGGGCTCAAGTTTCCTCAGTTTTCAAAGATAAAATTCTTTACCGAATTCCAAATTTTCATGGAAGAAGTGAACAAGATCCTATGCTGAGCGTTGATGTACAGGCAGATCTTTGAGTTTGAGGCCAACATGGTCTACAGAATAGTATAGCCAGGGATCCACAGAGAAACAAGGTCTTGACACGCCACCACCACCAAAGGATCCTATGCAAGAAATGTTAGCTATTTGTTTGCCCTTCCCTTCTGCTGTCACAGAAGTATATTCCTCATCACCTTGAGATTTTCTACTGCTGTGCTCATATCACCGTAGATGTGCCTATTCTCCTATGGGATTTTCCTTCATTTGACAGTCAGTTGTTTTCTTTAAACTGCATCTTCATTTCCTTCGCATCTACTCACAGTATTCCAGGAAAGACCTGGATTTTTATAATATTAATAATTTTTTAATTTTATTTTTCTTAGATATTTTATGTATTTACATTTCAAATGTTATCCCCTTTCTCCCTCTCCCATAACCCATCCCCTTGATTCTACGAGGGTGTCCCCTTCCCATCTACCCACTCCCAACTTACCACCGCTCCATTTCTCTACACTGAATCTTAAATATGGTCTAATCTGTTTTTTGAAATATTTTAGAATATCCGGTTACTAGCTAAGGGATGAGTGCCAGATAAACCAGAATGATCGATCCAGTAGGGGTGACATGGAGAATGGTTTGGAGAAACAAGATTTTGGCCACATCTTCCACCATAATCAGAATTGAATACATGAAAGCAAGATAGTTTGGGAAGTAGCTGTTGAAACAGGCTCACAAAGAGTTGCCTGTATCCAGACAGACTCTTTCCTATAGCACAATGCACCTCTGCCCCGAGGTACCAAGATGGTTCCTTCTATTTTCTCAAGTACATCCTGCTTTAACTAGAAGCCCTCCCTCTCCACCCTGTGTCCAGATATGCCAGAGTCAGGGCTTTGTGATGTCGGACTGGTTCATTCTCTGGCGGAGAAGCTGTGCTGACCAATCGGGCTTGAGGGGCGTGGCCTTCCCTTGTTCTGGGGGCTAATCAGTAGGGTGGTCAGAGCTCTGGGTCAGACCTCTGTTAGACTTCAATTATGAAGTGTGGCAAGAAGCATGTTGAGTCCATTACCTCCCAAAACCACCAAGGAATTAACAAAGCCCCAATTCCTAGTTGAGGGAAACAACATTCACATCATGGAAAGGTGAGAGGACTACAGCTAAGTACTTTTTCTTCTTGAGCAAGCTCCCTTCCCTAGGACTCCTGGTCTGGCCTGGGTGTCCTCCTCAACCCATACCTTTTCCTCATAATGTCCCCTTCACACACTTGTCCTTCCTCTTAGCAATGACCTTCAGTCCTCTGTTGTGTTTGTAGGTTCAAAAGACATTAAGAGGTCATGCAGTGACCCCTGCCGGCACAGGAGGTCCAAGGGAGGGTCCTCCTGCAGAAAGACTATCAAAAATCTCATAAGAGCTGGAGGGAAGACTTCAATGCACTGAGAACATCTGATCAACGTTGAGCTCAGTAGCAAAGATCCTGAGCCAGAGGAGCAGGCTGTGGAAAGTGCCAGGGTTTCCACCACGGACCTGGTGAGCTCTGAATCTCAGCAACATCAAGAGCTTCCTGCTCCACAGGGATTCTCCTGAATCTGTCAGGCAATGGACATTGGCTGAAGGGATACCACAGATCACTTTTGTGGTACACATAATTAAAGTACTCATGTGAAGAGATGTGTTGTCTTGTGGGTCTGTGGTGGGCTCTTGTGAGGAAGGGTGGGTAGATGATAAGAGAGGGAAATGGGTTACTACAGGTTTGGTTGTCTGACATCAGGTCTACTTGTATGTGTGTAGCCTGATGCTGAAGAATCAGCACCATTGGCACCAACTGAAGATAAATTTGTTCCTTGTGCTTTATTTCATGGGGCAGGGGTGGGGTAGACGGACTGGTGACTCCATGTGTATTTGATAGGGGCAGAGGTTGGGGGAAATGCTTTCAGGGTGCAGTTATGAGAACCTCCAAGGTGTCAGGTATGTGAAGAGCAGTACCAGGCCCATGGTTGGACTTACTGGACCTCTTCCAACTCCCAGTGGTTGTTCTTCCCCAATTTGTGACATAATTCACGTAAAGGTCTCAGGAAAGCCCAAGAGAGAACCTCACTAAAAAAACAGTAAAAAAAAAAATTTGTGACACAAAAACAATGAAGAAAATCAGTAACATCCCATGAAATTTGATTTCAACCTTTAAACACAGCATTGATTAGACTAATCCTTAGGGAGATTTCGTGATTGGCAGGGCAGTTGGTCTGTTTATAGTGTTGGTCATAAAGTTTGAGGCATTGTCTACAGGAAACTTTGAAATTATACACGTGCCATTCCAAATACCCATTGTATATTACCAACATTCCTTATCAGTAAAGGTAGATGAAAAAATCTGTTAAGGACTGTTTCCCTGCTTTATTGTATTCCAGGTGACATCAATGCACAAACAGGAGGAATGGAGAAGGAATGAGAAAGAAAGAATAGAATTACCACCGGAACACAGAAATCTACTGTGTTAGAGTTTCTATTGCTGGGATACAATACCAGGAGTATAAATGACTTTGTGTGGAATGGGTTTATTTGAGTTTATGGTTCCATAGCATAGTGCATTGCTGAAAGCGGGCAGGGCAGGAACTTAAACAAGGCAGGAACCTGGAGGTAGGAAACTGAAGCAGATGCCATTGGAGGAGTAATGTTTACTGGCTTGTGCCTACCTGGGCTCCTCAGCCTGCTTTCTTATAGCACTTAGAACCACATCACAAGGGTAGCAATATTCAAAATGGTCTGAATCCTCTCACATCATTCATTAGTTAAGAACATATACTTCACCTTTGCCTACAGACAAATCATAGAGACATTTTGGTTTCTGTTTTAAAATTAATGAATTAATGTTTTTATTGGATAGTTTATGTATTTACATTTCAAATGTTATCCCGTTTCCTGGTTCCTCCCTTTCCCATCACCCTTCTCCCTGCTTCTATGAGGATGTGCACACTTCTACCCACCTACTCCCACCTCAATGCCCTGTTTTAAAGGTTATATACTATAGAAAAGCACCTGATCACTCCTTGTGGGTATTATATTATGAAATCTAAAAGTCATGAATGTCGAGTGAAAAAAAATCCCTTCAATAAACTACTATGCATTTTTTTTGTACAACACATCCTTTGGTATTGTCTGATTTGGATTCCATGGGATCTACTGTACAACTGTGTTAATATATAACTGACAGTAATGCAAACTATCTTTTGGACATGCAAATTCTGCTCTGATAAAGCTCAAGTAACTTCTTTCTCTTACTGTGGGAGAGGTAACTCTTGTTTCCCTTTCCAAGTTGATTTCAGTATTCTTGGTCTGTGTATATTCCTGGCAAATTTTTTCAACTGGCTGCTCTATCTTTCTGCTTTCTTAATTGATTGACAAATTAAATACATTTTAACATGTTTTGATTTTATATGTGAAGGAGAATCATGATTCACATTTTTTTAAATTTGTCTCTCATATATGTTACATCCGGACCACACTTTCCTCTCCCTCACTCCTCCCACTTTCCCACTTCAACTCCCCCTCCCCAAGACACAATCTTCTTCAGTTTCCCTTCAGAAAAAAAGCAGGCCCCTTAAGGATATCAACCAAACACAGCATAGCAAGTTACAATACCATTGACAATTTCCTTTTAATGTAAAAATTTCAAAATAAAGATCATCGTTCTTTGAGAGACTGAGGTGCAGAGTCAGGGTTGGAAGCTAGAAGACCTAAGTTCTGTTTGAGACCATTGCACTGCTAGGCAACATACCACTTTCTACTTAGCTGTCAAAAGAAATAAGAAAAAACACCATGTCTGCCAACGAACAGGATCTAAGCTCTATTTCCTTCTTTATTCTGTGGCTTCCAGTAAATGGAGACCTGTTTCCTTAGGCATCATGCACCATTTCTCTGAGTGTGAGAAGGTCACCACTGCAACTGTTGGGGAAACAGGTTTTCAGTCAGCAGGAGATCTAAAAAATAGCAGCCAGAGTCCTGATAGGAACTCTTCTCTCCTAATAACTAGGACTGCTGCCCCAAACCACAGTGCACTCATGTTTACAAGCACTCACATTTGACTAATGAGTCCCCAGCACTTTAGGAACACAGCATGTTTAGGTCTTAGCGCATGTTACACCATACTTCTGAAATTTGGTCTAATTAAAAAGGACTTTTACTAGAGTCTGTATAGGATGATTGTTTTTCCCAAGTCAAGAATTGACAAAAGTATTTGATTACAGCAAATGTAAATTATATCCTCAACTGGAAAATGTATAGGTGATATTAAATAGTGAAGGCAAGCCAGACAATGAAAACATGAGGTATCATGCATTTTCCTCTGATAGCAACAAAGCCATTTTTTCTGTGAAAAAAACAATTTAGAAGCCATTATACCCATATGTTTGAACTATTCTTCCCAAGGAAGAATTTTTACTTAAATTCCCATTACTCACTATAGGAAAGGTCTCTTCAAAATCATTAATTCATCTTCTTTTCTTGTCTAAAGCAAGGGTGGACAAGAGGGCTCAGGTCTGAGAAATCCCTAAAACAGAGGTTCTTAACATGTTGTTCACAACCTCTTTAGCACACCTGTATCTCCCAAAATATTTACATTATGATTCATAACAGTAGTAAAATTGTTCTGATGTAGCAAAGAAAACAAACTTAAGGCTGGGAGTCACCCCAACATGAAGAACTGTATTCAAGATTCACAGCATTAAGTTTGAGAATCACTGCTCTAGAACAAAGAGTGTAGCTGCTACCCTCCAGAAGTCAAGTTGTATACTATGTAGTGAATGATTAGAGACATGAATGAAATACTAAAACTATCCCACAAGGCTTCCAAAATAGATACGACACCTGCATTCAGTTAACTCATAATTTATGTCATGATACCATGAATAAGACTAAAATGTAATACATTAATAAGAATGTTCTTTGAAAGGAACATATAAAAGGAATTCATGAATTTGTGGTGAAAAAAAGGAAAGGAGATTCTCAAAGGAATCTCTTTTGAGATTAGAATAGTGATTTATGTGTAGGGGAGAAGAAAAAAGAATGCACATTTGGATACACACACAAACATGAAGAGAGATAGAGTAATTGAAGTCTGGATCTGCATCATTTTTCTTAATCTCATCTCATATTCTCTCTCAAATAGGAAACATTTGAGTTTTGCATAATTAGAGATATTTAAAGTAACGAAGAAGCATAAAAGATTGGATATTTTGCCAAATGAACAATATGGAGTTTATTTATATGATCCTTTCATACTAGAGACCAGATTTGTTGAGACTGTAAAGGATTCTATTGTGTATATCAGATACAATAAAGCATCACTGTAGAGAAGTGAATGTTCTCTGATAAAACGTTCCCCAACCCCTCAGGACATAGGGTGGGAAGTCTGCTATGTCAAAAGTAAATACCTCCTAATACAGCTTCTCTTGGGAGAGTTTGATTATAGGCTGAAACACACTTCGGCCAAACACTCATCTGTGCTCATTCAGCTCATCTGTGCTCATGCGTACTTGCAAACACCAGCCACTAGTGCTTTTTCATCGCTTGTCAAAGAAATGTAGAATGGTCCTCTCCTTGCTTATTAGAAGACGGAAGTAAAATGTCCAAGCACAATCTTGTTAGTCCTGACAGAATGATATCCCAACAATCAGTTTTCAGAGCCCTTCCTATTCTTCAAGCAAGCCTAGAGCCAAGCCCTGTTATCAAGTAATATAAAGACAGTTATGGACTTCCTACCCACTTAGCACCTCTCACTATGTCCTACGCCAGCTTTTGAGAGTAAAATATTCCCCAGAGACCTTAAGCAGTTAATCTCTATTGTGGTATAAAACCATAAGAGTAGATAAAAATCCCAGATTGAAAAGCATGCTCATGCCTTGTAACTTTGTATGTTTAAGCACACTTGCCCTGACATATATAATAAATGATTGCAAATGCCGTTCTAAGAATTTTTACTGTATATATGTTTACGATAAAATATACTTGTATACAACATTTATATATACTCCAGGAAGGTATCAGTGTCTGTGTTCTGTTTCGTTTTCTCAACCATATTCGGCTTCCTGCCATCACTACCTTTTATCAAATTAGTTTCAATACTTCAAGTAGAAAGCTGAAGTGAGACACATCCAGAGCATTCCAATCCAGAGGTCAGTGCTAGCAGCAAACCACCGAACTGAGAATAGGACCCCCCTTGGGGCAATTAGAGGAAGTATTGAAAGAGGGTGAGGAGCTGCAACCCCATAAGAACAACAATGCCAACCAACCAGAGCTTCCAGGGGACTAAACCACTAATGAGAGACTATACATGGACTGACCTAGGGCTCCAACTGCATATGTAGCAGAGAATAGTCTTGTTAAACCAGGGAAGGGGAAGGCCTTTGTCCTGCTAGGTCGGACCTTCAGTAGGGAAAATATGGGGGCAAAAGCGTGGATATATATGGGAATACAAGCATGGGGGAGGGGTGGTAATGGGGCTTATGACAGGAAAACCAGAAGGAATAAATAAAAGAAATATATCTAATAAAAGTTTAAAAAAGAAAAGCTGAAGTGAAATTTAATGGTTCTTTGATGGTCTGGAAGGGATGGTGTTTTACTGGGGCAAAATACATGAAATAGTGTTTTTCATCGAAGTGCACACAGTTGAAATACTAAGGCAGACTCAGGAAGAAATGTTTCACTGCAGCACACCCAGGAGAGATGATGTTTTTGCTAAAGCAATGCATAAATGATATGTGATAAAAGATTCTTTTGCTAACAATAGCATGTATGTATTGCCTTGCATCACATAGCTGAGCTGCATTTGTTGGGACTCCATAGAAAGAAACACACCAAAAAACTTCTACTGGCATATTGCGGTTTCTTGCTGCTTCCAAGGGGTCAGGCTGGTTGGATGGCATGCTGGGGCAAGACCCATGCTGAGACAAGGCTCCTGGAGGACAAATGATGTATGAATGGTAGAAATAGGACACCAGTGAGTTAAGGAGGCAGAGCTTGGCTTGTTGGTACAGCTTGGGGCTGTGCAACGCCAGGGTCTCTGATCTTCCTGGATCTTCACTTCCCTGAGAGAGGCATTCCTGAGACCTTCTGTTGTCCCTCCAGGTTCCTCCTTCTGACTGGAGCCCAGGCTGAGGCCTGGCTCTCTCTGCTAGGTCTGATCACTGCTGTTGCTAATCTGACTCTACCAAACTGGACTGCTGTTTTATCTGTGAAGTGTTTGCTAGAGGGTCAAGCTGCTGCTGTCTGCTAACCAGTGAACTGAACTGCACTTTCCAGATAACATAAGCAGGAGTTGCTCCAAATATCCTCTATAAAGACGTCCACTTCTTCATACCCTTTTTTTTTCTACTAGCTCTGGTGGGTGGTAGGCTACAAGGGAGGTTTAACATTTAAGAACCATCATTAAAAATAAGGTGCATTATCAGGTATTGAAGGGGTAACAAGACTGAAGTCCTGAGGGCCAACAGAAAGAATGGAAACTGGCAGCCTCAGGAGGTAAGAGGTGAGGGGACCCACTAGAATGTTCCAGAAATCTGGGAGGTAAGAGTCTCTCAGGACTTAAAGGGAGGCACCTTAGATAAAACGTCCTACACTGGGAGAGAGAACTTTGGTGCCCTTGCCCAGTAGAAATGACTGGGCATCATATGGAGGGATAGGGTTGCCACCTCACAGTCAAAACTCTTGACTCAGAATCAGTCCCTGTCTGAAAGAACTGCAGGGAAAAAATGGAGAAGAGACTGAGGTGGTCCTGTGAGTAACCCACTGGTGTGCTTACGAACAGGAGCCTAGCATGACAGCCCTCCAAAAGACCCAACAAGCAGCAGAGAGAGTCAGATTCAGATATTTATACCCAACCAATGGATAGAAGATGCTGACTCCTGTGGTAGAATTAGAAAAAGCTGAAAGAAGCTGAGGAGGAGGATGACGCTGTAAGAGGGCCAGCAGGCTCAAATAACCTGCATCCCCAAGATCTCTCAGACACTGAGCCACTAACCAGGAAGCATACACCACCAACACGTATACAGCACAGGACTGCTGGGTTTTGACTGGGTGATAGAAGATGCACCTATCCCTCAAGAGACTTGAGGACCCAGGGAGTAGGGAGATCTAGTGTGATGGGGGATTTGGGGGGTTGGGAGGTTGGGGGATTGACACATCCTTTTGGAGACAGGGGAGTGGGAAAAAGGTATGGGATGTGGAACAGTCAGCAGGTGGACGAGGAGGGGAAAAAAGACTGGATTGTAAAATATGATTAAAGGAATCAAGAACTCAAG
This sequence comes from Rattus rattus, assembly GCF_011064425.1. Taxonomy (NCBI): domain Eukaryota; kingdom Metazoa; phylum Chordata; class Mammalia; order Rodentia; family Muridae; genus Rattus; species Rattus rattus. The sequence continues at coordinate 26,114,177 of NC_046172.1, forward strand.
CATGGAAATGAAGCTAAAAGAGTAAGGAGAGATGAGGATGGTCTTAATAAGAGAATATAGAATTAGAAAATAAAATGTCCCCCATTGTTGATGGGATTGCAGACTGGTACAACCATTCTGGAAATCAGTCTGGAGGTTCCTCACAAAATTGGACATTGAACTACCTGAGGACCCAGCTATACCTCTCTTGGGCATATACCCAAAAGATGACCCAACATATAACAAAGACACATGCTCCACTATGTTCATAGCAGCCTTATTTATAATAGCCAGAAGCTGGAAAGATCCCATATGTCCTTCAACAGAGGAATGGATACAGAAAATGTGGTACATCTACACAATGGAATATTACTCAGCTATCAAAAACAATGACTTTATGAAATTCATAGGCAAATGGATGGAACTGGAAAATATCATCCTGAGTGAGGTAACCCAATGACAGAAAAACACACATGGTATGCACTCACTGATAAGTGCATATTAGCCCAAATGCTCGAATTAACCTAAATGCACAGAACACATGAAACTCAAGAAGGATGACCAAAATGTGAATGCTTCACTCCTTTAAAAGGGGAACAAGAATACCCTTGGGAAGGAATAGGGCGGCAAAGTGTAGAACTGAGGCTAAAGGAATGCCCATTCAGAGCCTGCCCCGCATGTGGCCCATACATATACAGCCACCAAAACTAGATAAGATGGATGAAGCAAAGAAGTGAAGACTGACAGGAACTGGATGTAGAGCTCTCCTGAGAGACACAGCCAGAATAAGGCAAATACATAGGCAGATGCCAGCAGCAAACCATGGAACTGAGAATGGGACCCCCGTTGAAGGATTCAGAGAAAGGCCTGAAAGAGCTTGAGGGGGCTTGAGACCCCATATGAACAACAATGCCAACCAACCAGAGCTTCCAGGGACTAAGCCCCTCACAAAGACTATACATGGACTGACCCTGGGCTCCAACCTCATAGGTAGCAATGAATAGCCTAGTAAGATCACCAGTGGAAGGGGAAGCCCTTGGTCCTGCCAAGACTGAGCCCCAGTGAACAGAATTTTTGTGGGGAGGGCAGTAATGGGGGGAACAGCCATATAGATGGGGAGGGGGAGGAGTTAGGGGATGTTGGCCTGGGAAACTGGGAAAGGAATAACAATTGAAATGTAAATAAGAAATACCCAATTTAATAAAAGATGAGAAAAAAAGAAAAGATAGAGAAAATATGATTAAAGAATTAAAAAAGAAAAATAAGGTTTGAAAAAAATTAAAGTTACAGAAACTGTTGGGTATTTGAGATAAATCAGCCTTGCTTGTTCATTTTAATTATTCATCAAATATTTACTAAAGGATTAATAGTATGCTCAAATCTCAGGGTGTAATGTTGAAGAATAAACAGTTCCTGAGGCAAGGCATTGCATAGTCCTTTGCAGGCCTGCAGACACACACGCCCTGAACATGGCTGTTTTAATTAAGTAATAAATACAAGGATCACTCTTGAAGTCGGTGTACAGCACTACAAATCCACTAATGGTAATTAGGGATACGGCCTAGGATCAAACGCTATTTCTGTACTCTTATTTGCTGTGTGTCAATCAGTCTGGTAGTTAAGCTCCATTGGCAACTTGCTAGATTTAGAATCACCTATCTAGGATACTAAACTCTGTGGTGCTTGAGAATGATTGCCTGGACCAGGTTAACTTAGGTGGGCAGACCCATCCTTAAATGTGGGCAACACTATGGCATGGGCTGGGGTCCTGGACTGAGCAAGAATTTTAAAACTAAGCTGCATACCAACATTTCTGTCCTTTTGCTTCTTGACCGAGGTTGGATTTTGAGCAGTTACCTATCTCCAGCTGCTGTGCCTTCCCTGCTGTCTTTTCTATTGCTTAGAGGAGATACCACGACTAAGCCAACTTATAGAAGATTTTATTGCTAGGACAGCTTATAGTTTCAATAGCATGGCAGCATGCAAGCAGGAATGATGCTGGGGCAAAGCTGAGAGCTTGCACGTTGAGACAGCATCCACGAGGTAGACAGTGCCAACTGAAATGGCATGGGCTTTTTACACCTCAAATTCATTCTTTTTAAAACCAGCACATCTGCCATAATGGACCATATTGCCTCCCCTAACATGTGAGCCAAATTAAACAGTTCCTTCCTTAAGCTCCTTTTGTTAGGTCTGGTGTCAGAATAATGAAGAAGATAACTAATATAATGGGCTACCACATAAGCTATACATTCTGTTTTCTAACCTGCATAGATAATTGTAAATTTTCTACATGTACTTTTCTACAAGGTTGTTAGGAGAACCAAATGAATTTATATGCAATACACTAGAAGCTTAAGACATAGTAACAACACAATTACTATAAGCTAAAGGTGTTCCTATTACATATTTCAGACTCTTCAATGATGTGAAATACATGGATCAGGGAAATGAGGAAGGCCAAAGAATATAACTAATGGATAGCTTGAATATGGAGTTTCTTCACATCCGTTGTTCAGCATTATATATAGTTAATAAAGCGTGTTGGACCTCAAACACAGGGGGGATAGTAAGATAGTGAGACTATAATGCCTTACCTAACATAGTGTCAAATGTGTGGTATATACTTAATAACTGTCCACACGTACAAGAATTTGCTTATTCAACATAACCATTTTTTCATTTCTCAAAAGACAAGAAATACAGAGAAATCTGGACCTTTAAAGACCTTTAATAGAAAGGTGAACAACTGTTTTAAAAATACATCCAATGAAGTCTTTCAAATAGAGACTAAGTGCTCCTGTCATCGTTTTTAATGACATACATTCTTCTCCATCCTAGGCTTTATAGAACTGGAAAGATAATGTCAGTTTATGACCCATAAAAATAACTTCTTTCTCTTTCAAAACTGTAAGAAAGGAAAATCAAACCCTGACTGTTTTCTAGTCGAGGAAATGTTGTAATAACACACAGGAATGTCCTTCATAAATTTTCAAGAAAACAAATATTGCTGGGTTGCATATTTTAATTGAGTTGCTCATATCCAAGTTTGATCCACACAAATTTGGGGATTAAAGAGTAATGTAATATACCAACTTATTTATTTTATAAATGTTTATTGGATGCTCACTCTCTTGTAGTTTTAGAAGTAGCATGGAGAATGAATTGAGTCCAAATCCTATCATTCTTGATCTAGTTTATGATTGAAATATAGAGAAAGAATGAAACAAGCATTCTAGAGTAGGGAAAGATTGGGGATTTCTAGAACACATTTCGTCCACATGGGAAGAAAAAAAGGATTGTGTAAAATATTCCATTTATGCATTTATGTACAACTTGTGAATAGTCTTTAATCAATAACTGACACAGAAGGAAATATTAGTGTTCAGTTTTTGTTTCCAACAAGGATAGCTATGAGGTGGAGAGATTTCTCCTAATGGATCTAGTGGAGACTATTTATTGTCTATTGGACCTTGTCTACGATGATTCACATTCTTAGTTTTCATTCTTGTCCATCTTTTGCTCTCTTACCCACTGTTCCTTGTTGTTAATCCATAATAAGTAATTTTCACACAATCTCTACTCTGTGAAAAGTCAACTTTAGGCAGATAGAGTCATGAACCTAATCATGAAGAACACTGTAACCTATGTGCAGGTATATGTAGTTGATCTGAAAGTGGGCAGAAATTCTAGCAGAATTTCAAAAGAGTTAAGGGTAGCCTAAGAATATCAAGGAGAGTAAGATTTTCGAAGCTCTGCACACCCCTGGCTGACAGTTCTGTTTCCTTTCTCTTTGCATTCAGATAAAGATACAGCCAATCAGGCCCTCCACAGCAGCTGCACTATGGATTTTCTAAAAGGAGTGCAGGAGCTATTTCTGATCTTAGCTTTCCTGTAGGAGCTATTTATTATCCATTCTATATTTCTAAGTCGTCTTGCACCTGCCACATCACCCCTCAGGAGTCAATAACTCTTGCCGAAGGTGTCATTCTGCAATTTATATGGCGTATTGCATAATGTCACTGATGGACACTTTTAGTTAATATCCTCAAGTGCTCTGCCTTATCACTGAAGCAGATAATTTCCTCTGGCATTTGTATGAAAGGTTGGACACTGACAGTGTACCTGCTCACTGGAGACTTTATGTATGCACTGTTTATTTTGGCACATATTGTTAATACATGGCTCCAAATTTCTACACATTTACTATATTTTTGAACCGCTGTATGAAAGAAGAAAGGCCCCATAGTAAATGGACAATTTCAACGTACAAATCTACTTCCACAAAGATGTCTTTACCCATGTTACAGTGCTCATAGCCATACAGTCATATCTCTTAAATGAATCCAGTAAAAAGGTGGGGTGATATGTAATGCTCTTTACCTGGAAGGCCTTTGTAAGCCCAGTTTCAAAAGGATATAGTAAATAAATCATGTATGTATTTGTGCCACTTACAAAATGCAGCAAGGACAGAGTTTAGAATTTTTTCTATTTGGTAAATATATTCTTTTGTTAGGAAATTTTTATTTCATAAGTTTTGGGGAATTTACTCCTAGTATCATATTCATATAGTTTTCTGGAAATCCTGAATGTTATAAACTCAGTTGTCATTCAGGAGAATTATGGAAAAGAAGCCACTTGCTGCATTTTAAATGGTAATATTAACTGAGAAAACCATTGAATGAAGTTGTGAATAAATGGGACACTTGTGCATGAGAACCAAAACCAAATCTTAGAAACATAGGTGCATAGGTGTACTGGACTGTGAGGAATTCTTTCTATTTTTGAAGAGCTATACAGAATATGTCTGATAATAATGTAGAGATAGTTTGCTAAGAATCAGATCAAGTGTGTCTGTGTAGCTTATCATAGAGTAGCCACTGGATTCAAAGAAAAGAATGAGGATATTTCTGAGAGAATATCATAGTGACCTTGGTGATGATAAGCTATGACTTTAACCTTAAAGAAGCATTTAACTACTAAAACTCTTCTGACAAAGAAGATGAAAATGGTGTTCCTAGAGCTGCTCAGTCACTAGGCATAGCAATGGGCATGCACAGCATTTTCCTTCAGAGTTGTCTCTCAAAGTGTTATGTTTTGAGAAGACTCTGTTAACATCATTTGGAAAGAAAAATACATCAGAATTCTGAACAAAATGTTATCCTCTTGCTCATGTTCCATGGCCACTATAACTAAAGATTATCTCTCCCAGTATCTAATGCACTGATGGAAATGAAGCTTTGATATTGCAAGGAAGGGATAACAAGGAATCTGAGTCAGGTTCCCAGGCTTTACAAAACAAAAGCTAGAGTAACAAACTGTGTGCAAACAAATGGTTAATCTTCATTCACTTCCAAGCCTCAATTCCCCCCAAACCTTAACGTCTTTATCTCTTAATTGTACACCATAATAGTAGCAATGCTAATGATTTCATCTTGAGGCAATGCTTTAAATAAATGTCGAGTTTCCTTTAAAATGTACAGCGGCTTCATCACCAATGTGTCTTTATTTGCTATATGAAATAAGTGACGTAGACTAGGAACCATTGATTAAATCTAGGTAGCTTTACCATCTTCCCATTCTCTATATCTTTCTAAGAGGCACAGGAAGCCAATAAGAAACAATTAAAATTATATTCTATTTGAGAATACATAAATCTTAATATATGTTATATTCAAGAAGGGTGATATATATCTATGTATATATCATATTTTATATCTATTTCCAAAGACATTTAGTGACATTTCCAAGGCATTTCTCCTTCTGCAACCATCCCATTGCAAACAATTTTCTATAATTTTATGAATTTATATAAGTATATGAAATATCATTTTCTATATGTACAGTATGTGTAGAGGAGAGATAAGAGATCATATAAGTGCACATATATGTGTGGGTATTATACACATGTACATGCATGTATACAGAAGCCTTTGGTGTCATTTTACAAGTGCTCTTTTTCGACACATGCTTTCTTTATGGTCTGCTCCTTGCAACTAAGGTGGGTTTTTGTCCACCAAGCCTTGGATCAACATTTCCTTTTTCCAAGTACTGGGATTACAAGCAAATACCACAATATCTGGCTTTTGAAAACATGGTCTCAAAAAGAAAAGAAAAAAAAAGAAAACATGCTCTCTGAGAATTGAACTCAGGTCTGTATGCTTACATGACAAGCACCTTACTAAGGTACTTCCACAGCTCAAATCATGAGCACTTTAAACAAACCAACTTAAAATATATTTTATTTTATTCACATTTTCTTGATTAGTGTCTTATATGGAAGGACACAGACCATTTTAAGTGGTGTCACCCCTGGTATGGTAGCCCTGAGGGCATATAAGAACTGGGTTGAGAAAACTGAGTAGCAGGATTGAAAGTAACCCTCCTCCATAACCTCCCTCCAGGTTTCTGCTTTGAGTTCCTGTTCTGACTTCCCTGAATAATGGACTCTAGACAGCAAGCTGAAATAAAACCTTTCATCCCCCAATTCATTTTGGTGATGGTGCTTATCACAGCAATAGAAACAGTAGAATTCCATATGTCTCTTTACATCCCTTTTCATTTGGTTAGTCCTAAATGGACCACCACCAAGGCTCAGGGAACATTGAAGGAGAGAGAGGAGCAGAAAGATCAGAAAGAATGTAAGAGCCAAAGGATGGAGTTCAGTGCTCTAAAATACTTCTCTACACGACATGGCTCAAGAGCTCACTTTAAGCCTGCTTGGCTACAGGAGGTCAAACCAGCCAGTGATGATCTCCTGGTCTTCTGCATTCCTGAGAAGATTTTAAGTGGTGGAGAGTTGCTGGGGTATAAAAATTATTCTTTTTGAGGATGTGGCTACTAGTAGTTTTTCATGTTCCTGTTCATGGACCCACACCCATATACACAGGAGCAGCACTAACTGGACTCTGACTTACAAAAATGTGACATAAAATTGAGAGGAGGAAGTATTGAGTAGAAATGAGGAGAGTTTGTAAGGAAATAGGGATAGAAGCAGTCATATTTAGTTATACATATGCATTAAATTCTCAAAAATTAAGAAAACTATAAGTATATTCATCCTAGCTACTTTTCCAGAAATAGTCTTGTACATAAATTAATGGCTTGTAAGCCAAAACCAAGGCAAGACTTGGCTGATTTACTCAGGAACTCAACTGTACATTTCTAGGTTTTCCCAGGGAAAAATAACTGCCTTACCAATATTGAAAGATGAGATAAATCATGGACTAGTGCAAACTTTCTGGACAGAATTAATGATTTCCCAGAGAAAAGACCAATTTTCTAGCAAGATTGGATGAACCTAAGATCTTCTGTGGATGAATCAATAATTTACGAAAGAACACACTGAAATCTATTAACTTAGAATATCAATACCACGGACTACGAATGTTGGAAGGAAACTTAAAAAAAGATCTTGGACTGTTATTTATAAGTGATACCAGTGAATCAGAGGGCATTTTTCAGGCCACAGCTGTCAGAGTTTTAGAATGGCACATGAGACTCAGTTTAAGTTATTTTTTTCCCTTTGAGGTTTATCAGCCCTTGGTTTGTTAACGGCATTATGGCACACAATGTCCTAGACAAAATACTATAAAGAAAGCATCATCCATTAAATATTTTAGCTCTGCAATTCTTAAACTAAAGAAACTAGTGATCTGTTGAATATTTCAGGTCCCTCCATCCAGATATTCAGTAGAGGCAAAGCTTGAGAAGTACGAGGTATGGTATATATCTTTTAAACTGTAATTAATTCATTAAAATTGTACACATTTGTGAAATCTCATGTGGCATTTTAGTGTGTGGATCTATTGTGAATTGTTTAAGTCATAGTAAACATACCTATTTCCTTACATTTTTATCATTTTGTGTTAAAAAACATGTGTTTTGTTGTTGAATTTGCTTTAATATTAAATCCTAAATTTGTTGATCTAGTATATTTCACATTAAATTCCTGTAGTAACATCAGTCAGTTAAAAGGAAAAAGTTGAGTATAAGAAACCCATTGTGACTATCAGGTGGTATAGAAGAAATAAGTCATCCTGGATATTATCATCTAACTTGAGTGGTCCCAATGAGGTTAACCAAACACTTGAGGCCCTTCTTTTAGGAGACTTTAAGGTTCCAAGCTAAATAAATAGCTTCCTGTCTTTCAATACATTTGTGGGACATAAAAGCAAAAATATTTTTTCCCTAAAAGAATATCTGGTAAAAATTAATCTTGACTCCCTTGTAGGCCATGAAGTGGTTTCTAGGAATCAACACTGAGATATTTAAATAGAAACAAATTAGAAGATTGGAGATTATATTAAATTCCACAAACACTTGTGTTTCAAAATGGAAGAACATTTCTGTGCTAAAGTAGATGAGGTTTCCTAGAGAAGCAGAATTGTGACAATAAATAGCTCCAGATCAGACAGGGAATGGTAAACAAGCAAGGCTTTCCAGTGCTCACCATTTCCTGGAAATGCATCCTGCTTACTCCATGCCCTTTGAATGCCTCACCCAATGATTCTCATTCTTAATGATGCATCAGATATATGGGGAAACTGAAGGGCATGAAAAGAAGAATGTGTCTTGAAAATACTGTTCCAAATAGATTTGGCATCACATCTTGTATCCAAATATAAGTTCACAGTATATTTTATCACGGAATTGCCACAGGGCAGTCAAAACAATATTAGCAAGGCTACCAAATCAAATAGAAAGAAAGCTATTGTATTACCAATAAAACACCTTTTACTTTCAATCCTACATCTCACCTGGTCATCCTGTCTCTCCATGTTTAAATCAATCTCTCTCTCTCTCTCTCTCTCTCTCTCTCTCTCTCTCTCTCTCTCTCTCTCTCTCACACACACACACACACACACGCATTGCTGGACATATAAAATAATACAGCATTATGCTCTTTCATTTATGTGTTCTGGAGTATTGTTTATCTATCAGGACAATATAAAAGAAATACTCCTTCTTCACTTTCCTTCTTTCTCCAAATTGATAAGGAAGGCTCACTAAGTTACAAATCCATTTAGAGGTGTCTAGGTGACCATCTGAATGTTGACAGGGAGGTAACTTTGCTAACAAACTGACATTTAGGCTCACCCCCAATGTTCATCTCTCTCATCTGCCTATTCTTTGTAATCTGGGAAGCTAAACTTCAGGATTTCTATCAGTTGGCTCTCTAAACTTCTGAATGTAGCCTATGAAAAGGTCCCATGGGAGATGGAAAGCAGAAGATTGAGGTTAAGCGATGTATCCCCTAGCTGTCTCTAGCAAGGCTGCAAGGATTATCCATACTGCTTCCCCATTATCAATGGATAGTTTCTTTGGATGGTAGACTTATGCTATAATAACAACTCTCTCTCTCTCTTGTTCTTTCAAGTTGGGTGTACACTTCAGGACAATACTAAAAGAGGGCACAGCTTCCTACTTGAATTGTCCTAGTTATTATCCTAATTGGTGAGCCATACTAGAATACAGTGGGTTGTCATGCAAGGGTAGCTTCCCATTCTTTAAGGAGTAGAGGAGGGGATAAAGAAAGGAGGGATTTGTGAGGGTGGGACTTGGGAGAAGAGGAAAGGTGACTGCAATTGAGATATAAAGTGAATAGATAAAACCTACTGACTTTATTTCTAAATGTTCTCAACAATTCTGAATAACACTCAGAGACTTAAATCTTTTGCTCATATCATTCCTTGAGTGGCATTTACATGTTCCGAGTATCTATAATCAGCCATAAATATCCAGAACATCCCCTTCAAGAGAGTAGTCAGTGAACCAGTACTGTATGCCATGGTGACTTCAGTGTCTTTGGTCAGAATATATTGTATGAAAAATATTTTCAATGAACAAACATAAATATTACTTCCAAAAGTTATGTTAAGAGGCTTGATGTTTCTCTTTCTAATGCTTTATTCAAATAATTGTCTAATCAAATACTACAAGAAAATACCTATTACCTATTAGAGCACTATTAAGAATAAACCAATGGCTATTCTTTTCTTACTCTAAACCTAATGACTCCAACTAGAATTATTATACTGTCTAATTATTAAGTGCAAAGATACCTTAATATATCTGTCACTATTTTTCAATTTTCATTTCTTAAACCTAAACTATAAATTTATCAGCAACATAGATCAACTTATTCTTCAAGATGTGAAGGGACAGAAAGTGCTCTTGAACTCAGCAAAAGATGGTTAGACTTTTTAGTGAAGAAAGTAAATTCATGGGGTTATTCATCATTGACTAAGGAATGACACAATACTTTTCCAAGACTACGTGATGGGCCTCTATTTCTCATGCTCTTCAAGTCACATGTTACAGAGATCAAATGTTCTCTTTATAACAATTACTGTAAAATTGGAAATCAATTACATGTGTTTGTGTAATGAACCTTGCAAAAACAGTTAGGTAGGTAAGAGGATACAACAGAAACAAAAGTAACAGTAGCTTCACTTAAATGCAGGATCTCCCTTTCAGAGACTGGATGGAATTAAGTCTAAAGTTTTTACTTGGTTTATTCTTTTAGACAAATCCAATATAATAATTATGGGTAGTATTTGAAAGGAGAAATATAATATCTTCATAAAAAGGCTCCCTCTTGGCTTCATATTTAGACATTTCAAATAACCATTTTATATTAAAAATGCTCCCACTGAACTAATAAAAGAAAAACTAAGTGAGATACATAGCATCTACTGTACCATCACTACCAGTAGAATCGAATGTGCCACAGTGTGTCCAATTAGTTTCTTCCATGTAAAAAAAAATCAACATCTATGAGGATACACTAATGCAGATCAAGTTCTAATAATCACAGTAAATGCTAAATTACATAATGCAAGAATGGCAGTAATAACTCAGTATTGATAATAGTCCCTTTTATACAAGTTCAATTTGTGATATAACTTTTATTAAAATATATTAACCATAAATTATAACAAGTTTTAATATTTTCATTAATTTAAATAATGTATTTTGAGCATATGTAACACTTTTTATCTTCTCATGTCTGCTGATCCCCTTCTAATTTCATGTTTATTTTTGTTGTTGACTTAACTGCTTGGAAAAGATCACTTATAGGATATGAGCACCCTAACAGTGACTATACCAGGGAAGAAAATGTTTCTTCCTGGCCCACCAACCATTAGCTATAATAGATCTTCAGGTAGGGGTGGGGTCTTAGAGACTCCCTCATTCCTCTATCATTGCATTTAGTTACTTACTATTGTTGATATGTGTATATGTGTGCACATGCCTGTAAGCATGGGGTGGATTTCTGGGCATGTGTATGAAACAATGCATCTGTGGAGATCAAAGGAACACTTTTCGGAACTATGTTATTTCCTTTTACCATTGTTTCTAGGGCTCTTACTGACCACATGTTGGAATATTGAAAGGCTCAATATTATGCAAGTCTTATGCAAGTAATTATAACTACTTATTTAGGTGAAAACAACTTGAATAAATAAAAACATTAAAATGCATGGCTCTATTTGCCTCATTTGGGTCTCAGAATAACCCAAATGATGCAGTGAAAGACACAAGAATGTCCAAGACATGAATAATTGTGAAGATATCTTTTCTCAAAACTGGCTGAACCACAACATAAACATGAATCTTCTAGACCTAGATCCAGGACTCTTTCCACAATGCTAGTCTGTTCCTATGCAATGGGAAATAGCATACCGATAAAGCTTTCGGCATGTGCTTTGTAAGAAATCATTATATTATGGGCTCCTTCTTTTACTACCAACTATAATTCCTGACAAGTATCCTGCAGGACTAAGGCAAGGCTTGGAGGCTGGTATATACACAGTGGACTGATGTTCTTACAGCACACAAAACTAAAGTAACTTGTGATACATTGTGTGAAATTCAGATGTTTAAATATTCATTAATGTCATTCTTAACCAAAAAAGCTACATGTAAATTTCTTTTTGTTCCCCACATTTACCTGCAATTGTCTTGTTCTTTTTAAAACTCACCCAGTGAGCTGGACATGGCGGCACATGTCTTTAATCAAAACACTCAAGGGGCATAAACAAGCAGATCTCTGCGAGGTCAAAAGCAGCCTGGTTTACCAGGCAAGTTCCAGGACAGTCAGAAAGCAAAAAATTCATAAATGTGGGAAATGAACATTTGTGGGGGAGTGAGAGCTTGATAGGGTAGAAGTTGAGAGTAATTAGAATGCTTTTTATGCCTGGATAAAAACATCAAGAAAATGTTAAAAGTGAAACAAACCCCCCAAACCTAGGGTCTACATTTTCTAGACTAGAAACAGTATTCTCAAATAAGTTTTGAAGAAAGTAACTGATAAGCCTTACTGTTAGTTCCATTATTTGTTTTAATGTGAGATGAGAAATTGATTCAAGACAGAAGCAATGGCACTGTAATCTGAGCCATGATAGTAACAAGCTAATTTAAGAAATACATTAGTCAGGGAATTTCAGGCAGGAGTTTTGAATATTATTGAAATCAGGCCACACTCACATTACTGTATATAAAGTGGCATTAGCTCTAATCTGTAATGAAAGCCTGAGCAATTTAAGAGAGAACATATTCCTTGAATTCTACATTCAGTAAATACTTACAAATTAGTTTTCCTTTGGAAATAGAAGTAAGTGTGTGTGTGTGTGTGTGTGTGTGTGTGTGTGTGTGTGTGTGTGTGTGTGTGTGTGTGTGTGTGTGTGTGTGATGGCCAAATTTCAGAGATATTGAAAAAATTCTTTCAATCCTAGGTCCTTGGTAACCACTCCCATTTCTTAGAGGCAATCAATATTCTGCTCTGTATATTTTAGATGTTTTAATGCATATATAATCATGGCATATGTATAGACACGTATATCCATGTTATATGTACATTGGAAAGAAAATGTATAAAGATGCTGAAAACCCTTTGTAAAGTGGTTTTATAATTTGTTCTAAAATATTGCATTTGCATTTTCAATCATCCAATTTTCCTTCTTTCTCTTCTCTGTCTTAGTTTTCTTCTAGTGTCCTTGTATCTCTAGTTTCTTCCATTTTCAGTATATGGCCAAGGACAAACAATTTTTCCTAATAAAATGGCAATCATCTTGTAATTGGCCTTAGTTCTAATTCACTTGAAATAAGTGCTCTTACCACAATTTTAAAAATTAATGTCTCAAAAAAACACATGCTGCATTTATATACTTTATATTTTTACACTGAAACTTACAGATATCTGAAAAAAAAAGCATTTTTATATTTTCTAACAATTACTCTAATGTGTTTCAACTTTGACACTATTCCATTGGGCTTTTCTCCCCAACCCAAAACTTAAAAAAAAGAATTTACTTCAAACCTGTTGATTAATTCTGGGAAATTCCAAATTAAAGCAGAGTAAAAATTTTGTGAAGAAAGCAATCAGGCAATGGATAATTCATATAATTCCACAGTTTTTACCAAGGTCACTGAGGCAATTTTTACTATAGTTCTTAATAAAATGGAGACCTCCGAATATCCAAGGTTTTGGACCCTTTAGGGAGTCTGAGGGCTTTTACTACTTTCTTAAGACTCATGCCTCACACTTAGAAGCATTCTATACCTCATTTTTAGAATTCAAAGTAATGTTCCATGTCCATGAGATCAAACAAATGGCCATGGTTGACTATTTTAGTTCTACCTGAGAAAGGTATTATTTTCCCCTGTGCCAGCTGGACAGGAGTTGATATTCATATCTGAACTTCACTTGAATCGTGCTATAGTCTCTGAAGGTCAAAACTTGAAGATCGCTGGTTTCATGAAGAAGATCAACCCAGCTCTAACTGTATACGAAGCGTTTCTTTAGCTACTAACTTATTGGAACTTTCAGAAAGCTTTATTGAGTGCAAATGTGAGTTTCAATGTCACGCATCTCAGTTTCAAACATAGCTCTCTAGTCATGAGAAAGGAGGAAGGGATATTACCCCCTCCCTAATATTATCTATTCCAAATTCTATCCCCCAGATTGTTGTGGTGCAATGTCTTTGTTTGCACAGGAAGCTAGTTTTATTTTCAAAGAAAATCGTATTAAAAGAGATAAAGGTTTTGTTTCCAAATGAGAGAAAGAGAACTAATGTACTTTATCCATGTTCGAGCATTTCATTAAATACTTAGTGTTTAAAGTAGCATTCTCAAGGTTCAATAACAGTGTCAAAGGCAGATGTGTAGGATGGTGGTACACAGCACCGTGATAAATCAACTGAAATGAGACCAGCCACTCAAGTACAGGAAAGAAGCTTCTATGCCGATACAGTGTCAGCATTTTCCATGGTCTTCGGACAAGGTAATTGTGAATGGGCATACTGGTGTGGAGGGTTTTGGTTTTTTTCTGTACAGGGAAATTGGAAAATGTGAGTTTTGACAGGGTCTGATTTGCATCTCTATAAACCTTCGAGATAGAATTCAACTGGCAACTCTGAGTCATGATTTTGTTTATACACTTGAGCCTCAGCACATAAGAAAAGCTATTTTTCCCCTGGAGTTTGTAAGAATGTCTCTCAATTACAGGGACTAAGACTGACTCATTTCTGGTTTCTTCTCCTGGGTTGCTTCTACCTTCCTTCATATGTGTACGTCCATGATGACATCTTTCAAAACCCATCAGGGAAAGGGAATAGACATGCAATGTTTTCCTGACTTTAAAGTACACTGGTAAAAAGCTTTCCAGTGGGAAACCGTTATACACTTATATTTGGTTTTCCTATTTCCAATGCAAAGGAGTATGGAAAACAGAGAAATCTCTTAGGATTTCCTAAGGCTCATGGAGTAGCCATTCACCTTAGTTTAGTTGCCCGTATTTGGTGTGACTTTTGTTCTGATGCTAAAATTTTGTCTTTCTCTCTACTTTTTGATCACTGTTATTATGAATATCAACATCATCACGTTTATTATTATCCCAACCAATTGGTTTTAGGATTCTCTCCTAATTCTAGATGCAATCACATCTCTTAATAGCTCTTTGTTTCTACATATTATGCAAAACTTCCCATTCATACATTTACAAACAAATATAAGTACTGTAGTTTTCTTCGTTGGTTCTTGATGCTACAAATTTCCAACTATTCCTCAATTTCAATTTCTTTCTCAACACTAATTTAAGATCATTTTTATTTGTCACTAGGTCTACTGCTGTTCAAAGTCCCACTCTCAACATCTAGTAAGTTAATTACAAGCAATCATTTTCACAATTAATGCACATTTCTTTCTCTTATTTCTTTTCTCATTCTACTAAAAGGGATGCTTTATTTGCCTTAAACTGCCAAAAATTCATGTGTGTATATGTAAAATAGGATACCATCCTGTTTTCTTAAGTACAGTGTAGAGTAGATTAATGAGGCAGAAATATGCATACTCGTCTTACTAGACATATAATGCTCCATTAGAGTACCAAGGATAGGAAAGGATTTTACCTTAAAATACTAATCATTTACATTGAAATATCAATCTCCCTAAACTAAAGAACTGCTTGGAAATAAGTCAAGTAATTGACTTTGTCTAATAAATATGTTCTGTCTAAATAAGGTCACGAGGGAATAATAGTGCTTGCTGTAGTGGAGAGTTAAAGGGAGAAGATGAAAGTCAATGACATTCATTCACTTTAGAATCGAAAGTGTTATTCTTTTTAATTTTTCTTAAGTCAGTCCTTTAAAAGTTCTGTATTTTTTTCCTTTACCTATTGACTAGATCAATAAGGGGTGACTTTGCACTGCTAACCCCAACCTCTTTGTTCATTGATCTTTTAGAACTAGAGGCATCATTTGTAAAGAGTGACATCCACAGAAGCAACAGTAGAGGAAAAAAACTTGTGACAAATAATAATTTGTTCTATGTCCATATTAAAACACTACATAGTCACACAGATGCCTGCTTTACTAATATTTGATAGTGATAATAACTACTCTAATCAGGCAAAACACTTATGAACTTGAGCAGTTTTCCGTATGTGGATGAAATGAGGCTTTCTATGAATGGCTTAGTAGTAAATTACCTCTCCAGTATGAGGGAGCCTCTAGTATTTTGTCCATAGTACAACATGGTACTTCATTTCAAATACTATAATTACTCATATAACGTCTTTTCCACATTGAATATTTTTTGTACATACACCTGTTTCCTCTCTGTTTTCCAAGGCGCCCAGCACTTAGTATTGCACATATGACTCTAAACATGTGAATGAGCAATCCTATTGAAAGCTGACTCTTGGCTTGTTAAGCATATAACTTCATTTCAAATATTGAGTTCCTGAGAAGTGTCCACAAAATTGTAGAAAATTGAATGAACTTAAAGATTTTCTTTAGGAAAATTGAACTTAGCTGTCTTTTTTTAGAAACATTTTCAATTAAAGGGATACTTGTTTTGCCAGAATTATGATATACAACTTCATGGAATGTGCTCAAACTGGGTATATTCAGAGGCATTGCATATAAAGAAGAGATCAATTTGGAATTTTGTTTTCATGCTCATATTTGCCAATAATAGGAATCAAAACTCCAGGAAAGTAACATGATTAAATTACTGATGAGCGAAACCAAAGCGATGCATGTATTGATATGTAATAGTTAAATTCAAAGTTAAATTCCCCTTTACAAAATAACATAAACACTTCACAGTAAATTATATTGCACTCAACAATTTAGAAAGGATACTTGCCATTTAAAAAATGTATTAAAAAAACTAAACCATCAGAACCATTCAGTTCTAGCAATAATTGTTTGTTTCTTTACTACAATTTTTTCTGATTTAAAATAAACAGAAATAAATGGATAAATCAATTACTTCTAGAGAGTAATATCTATTTTGCAATGTTAAACAAGCAAAACACCAAAATTAATCTTTTATTTTCTTCCAATTAAACAAAAAAGCATTTACCCTCTCTGACAGGTGTATTTTAGAATCCTATAACTTTTCTTTGCATTAATTTCAGAGTAATAATTTCAAATCAACCACTGGAATAATTAAGTAACTTGGAATTGAACATATCTTGTATATTAAATTAAAGTGTTTTCTAGCAAAGTTCAAAAGTTAGAGGTCCAAAAGACTACAAAATAGCATGTATTGTAGTAAAATGCAAAATGTACACTGACACAGATATTGAAAAGAACTGAGTATTTTCGTATACCCATTGAACTTGGTGCAAGTCTTCATAGATGCTCATGCAAGCAAACTCTATCATTTGGTCTTGTACTCACTTTCAGCCACAGGCCAACTTAAGACAAAATAGGGATCGTGACAATCATGTCTGCCACTAGGGTTACTTGTGGAATAGAATAAAGCCAAGGAAAGTTTTGAACAGGACAAGTGCTAAGTAATATATAAGCTGTTTAAATCTAGAAATATTTAAACAAAGGCCAAAATAAAACAAACGACACACTTGCCAATTCTTTTTTACAGTGAGTCTGAAAGTGTACAATGAAAATATCCTTCCTACACCTGAGACATTTCAAAAGCTGCAGCATGATGTTTCACTGGAACCTACCTTTAAAATTTGGCCTGATTCTTGCATCATATCCTGATGTCCTTCCCATTAGTTTATCCAAGAAATCTGAAGGAGACAGGGTCTGCGAGGGATGTTTTCCAGACCTGGAGTCATGGTCTTTGCAGAATGCTTCCCTAAACACATTATTAACTCTTTTAGTAAGACTTACCCATTCATCCTCAGAGAATTAATACAGAGCATTTGAATTGCATTTTGGAAAAAATGTTTAATATACCAGCAAGAAGAAAATTAGAAAAATTTGAGGTCCTGATCAACTTCTTAACTTGAACATTCTTTAAAGTTAATTTCAACTGATGAGAAGAATAAATCCTGGGCAATATCAGCCAAGTGTCTGAACTTTAATTATATTTTGTGTAAGGTGGGATAATGTCTATAGATTCAGGTTCCAGATTTGTGGATGTACAAAGGATTTTTGTTTTTAGAATTATCAGTGAACTGAAGACAGTTATTTAAATTCATATGATAATGTAATATCAATTCTTCGTGGCTATAAAATTTCAACATTTCAGCTGTAAGCTCATCTTTTACCATTTATGAGAAATACATAATAATAAGATAGAATGAATAATATAATTATTACACGGATATTTTCTCTTCTGCTACCATTTGATTGCAGCTACCAGCATTAGTCTTTTCCAATGTGTTATTTGAAAAATAAACCTTCACTTGGAATTTCACCACCATTTTAAAATAGATCAATAGTAAGTATGTTATTTGAATCATTTTATTAGTTCTTATTTGTATATGAACATGCAAATTTCAGACTCTCCAATAAAGCATTAATGGAATATAATTTCTATGGTATTGAACCTTTTACATTATCAAAAACAGGAAAAGGTGATGTGAAAATTTCTCGGATTTTTATATCCAGATTAGGTCATAAAAATCACATATTTGTTTGGTAACAAGATCAATTCTTTCATAATACATTGATAGTTGACTGAATGTCACTAACGTGTTGGTGTTTACATATATGTATATATTATATATGCATATGTTTTAAATAATTTGTTGTTTCTACAATTAAGATACTACAACAATCAGGCCATTTTTTTTTCAAATCAGAGGTATTAATTACAAGTGCAAAGATGATATGAACATTTGTGGGAGTTAAAAATTGATATAGTCATCCAGAAATACTCACATTTCCATATGCAGATTCATCTGATAATTGAGTATTATTTTATTATGATGGTGGCTGGAATGAGGCTAATGATGATGTTGTTGATGATGATGATGATGGTGGTGATGATGATGATGATGGTGGTGGTGGTGACTGTAATAAAAACCCAGCCTAGAATCTTTCTTATGATAGTAAGAGGTGTGAACCTGAAAAGAACATAGGGGTTTTCCCAGTACTCATAGCATTATTTCTATGTGTTCAATTTCTCCTGGTTATGTGAAAAAATAGCATAAAATCTTTTAAAACATTTAATGACCTATATTTTGTTTTAATAGCATTTTTATATCTAGCCCATCTTCCACTCTATGTCATTAACCGGATATTTCACTCACTGGCAATAAAAGTGATATTTTGAAGTATCAATTGATTTCACAATTAGTAAATTATGTAGAAAATACAGGCATGCACATATGACATCTCACTTGTTTTAATTACCCACACCCCATTTCTCATACAGGCATAAGTACAAAGATGTCATTTTAATTAAATCTGGGTATGCAATCAATTTTCAAATAGACTGAATGGTAGAATGGAGTTGTATAAAGATATTTACTACTTGAAAAAATTCTAAATCATAGACTTCGCAGTATGATTATAGTTGGTGAAATATAACAGAAGTCCCAAGTTGGCTAAGAATCAGTGTTCTTATTTATTTTATAGAAAATGAGCATGCTCTTGGGAAATTAATCCCATCACTTTCACCATATGAAAAAAGAACATCGCACCCAATAATCCCTTTAAATGACTTCCAGAAGAATTTGAAAGCAAAAGGTATCAACCTTATACAGAAATGTAAAGAGCACACAACTCACTAGTCTAATCTTAATATCACATGGACTGTAAAAATGTGTGTCAAAATGCATAAAGTACAGCTATGCAACATAAAACTTGCTTTTGTGAACACTTGCCTTCCTCCCACCATAATTAAGCTTTTTAAATGAACAAAAGGAAGCAAACTCTCCTCTCCAACATTGAAATAGTAGGAATCAGGGAACAGACAGATCATTACATACTTTCTCTTTCAAACAGTTTTTATGTGGAAAATATAAGCATGCAAAATCATTTCACCTACCTGAAGTGGTTTGTCCCTAAGAAAAATGCAAACAAGGCTGTCAAAATGTTCACTAGCTGCCGGTTCATTCCTGTTTCCGTGATGCTTGTGGAAAATATCCCGAAATGATTCCAGAAAGAAGACCAGGACAAAGTGTCTATTTATTGTCCAGACTCAAAATCTGGCAGGAATCTAGTTTCCTTGAAAATCAAAAAGAGATTTGGGGTTGTACAGTTTGCTGAGAAAAAACAAAAAGTGCCAGTCTTGGGCATCATGGTCAGGTCAAACCAAGGCTCAGGACCATCAGTTAGCCCAGGAGAGACAAAGCCTCAGAACTGATGAATCCCCTAGCTGCTTTTCCTGAATAATGAAAATGCTGCTACCTTAATCACATCACCATGCAAAGGGGGCTGGTGACAATGCCACGCTGGAAGTCGGGCTGCTGTAGCTTTTGTTTTATATCTTTTTTATTCATAAAGCCCCCTTTCCTTAGGAAGGTTCTCTTTTAAAAGAAGTTGTAAATGAGGGAGAAGAAAAGACTCTGTGTGTTGGAGCGTTTGAGGGAAAGAGGGAAAAAAATGCTGAGATCCTGTGCTGGAATGAGGGCTACAGAAAGAGACGGAGACGTGATCTTACCCAGCCTATAAATTTCAGCACTCGGACAGCTTCTAGCTCTGAAGTGCGCATGTTTCCTTTTTCAGTAGCTTGGGGCGGGGGTCGGAGAGAGGCATTTGAGAGGAGATGCGCCTGCAGTTGAAATGCAGAGTCCCTGATTCTTTGGTGAGGGGCTACTGAAAGGAGTGAGCCCACAACTACGGCAAGGGTCTGTGTGAGGGAAAAGGAAAAAGCAGAGGGTTGGGGTCGAGCTCCTAAAAATGCTAGTCTGCCTGCGGGTAGGCGGAACAGGAGTTTGAAGCCGAAGAGACTGAAAGAGGCTTAAGCATCAGAAAAGTAAACTAGGAAAACAGGGAACAAGATCCAGGGTACTGAAATTATAAAAGGGATATGGGAAGTCAACATCTGGTTAGTGGAAGCTAGCAGAAAAGAGAAGTCCTGTGCTGAAGTAGAGTGTATTTCCTCCGTACAGAAAAGCTTTCGCATACATGGGAAAAAAAAGGAAAAAAAAAAAAAAAAAAAAAAAAAAAGGTTCATGAGGAGATCAGCAATTTAATTTTAGAATACCTTCTGTCTTTCTCAGCTCTTGAGTGTTTTGCTTTGATTTTAGCCTCTTGTTCCTAACGGATCTATCTTCCTACTTGGGAAAGTTCGTTCTACTATACAGTTGCATAAAATCTTTGGAAATCCTCAAGTCACAGATAAATACTGGAGAAAAAAAGGACGGTGAGCCAGCAGGGGGCAGTAGCAATCTTTTTCTGCCCTTATTAAGGTTCCATGATAGAAACGGAGCAAGGAAAAGTGAGACTGGGGGCTTAATTTGATCTCCCCAATACAGAGTGTTAATCTCCAGGAAGAGTCAAATAATTAAGCGCTTTTTTTCCTCCTCCCATACTCTCTGGAAACTGACTGAAAACAATGAACATTTCTCAGTTCAGTACAAAAATATATCAGGTAACCTGCACTCTCCAATCAAATTTACCAATACTATTAATAAAGAGAGAAAGGAGGAATAATTTAACACTAGTAACTAGTTTCCCTTGAAAATGTGTTCCTTACCATGTAGTGGGTGAGGAACTTGCATTTGTCCATGAAATATAACTCTTTACTCTACCACAGGACTTGATTTGAGAATGCTCTACTATGGTTAAATTTATCCCATAAATGACAAGCTTATCCTTGGGTTGGCTTAAAAATCAAAGCAAAGTAACAAAAACCTCTCTACTTTTTCAAAGGTAGACTCTGAGGGAAAAAATTCTAAATTCTTTTCACTTTTTAAACACAGGAAGATCCCACTGAAATACAAATTATGATACTGCAGACCTGAGAAGAGATGGAGTACTAGAATACAGACTTCAGGAAATCAACTGTCTGTAGGCCAGTTGTATGACAAGAAGATGGAATAGGAGACAATCTGGGAGTCCACTGTGTCACAAAGGGTAAAGCTCTGTGAAACAAGGAAAGACCAATGGCATTACAAAATATGGAAATGTCAAGTAAGATAAAAGTAGATAGAGAAGTCACTAGCAAACTGAATGAGAGTTCTTTCTGGGAGTCTCAATTGAGGAAAACTGAGAAGTAAAATTAAAATGAAGAGGGTAAAGTAGAGCTTCTCTAAATAGTCTTCCAGATCTCAAATACTGGGGTGTCACCATTTTGCGCTAGTAGCTAGGTGTCTCTGCTACAACTCACTATATTTATCTGCCCCTGATATATAAAATGGCTCTATGTTCTGAAAGAAGGTGTTGAAGTTTGTTTTACTTTGAGCATCATTACAATGTTAAATTTGGGAAAATCTCATTTTTCTACTTTTAAATCTATTTTGGAGATAGTCTTAAGTCTGTGTGCATGCATATACATATGAATAAAACACACACACACACGAGCATGCACACGCATGAATTTTTCCATATAGAATCGACTGAAGAGATACATTTCTAGGAATTGATTTTATTTTGTCTGGAGTATCAGGTCTACAGGGACACAGTCAGGTCTAGAGTTTCTGGGTAGTGTAGATTACCTTGAAAGTGAACAGACTTGAAGCTGGAGTAAAGGGATGTCTCACACTACACCATATAGTGTTTGTTTGTTTGTTTGTTTGTTTGTTTGTTTAAAATGAATCACTCTTTTCTAGGTTTAAGTATTACTAAGACAAAAGCAATGGATTTATTTTGAATATAAGCAGAATGTATGGCTTTGCTGGGTTTTATCTCAGAAAGAGTTCAGAAACTCTCACTATCTGAGTGGCATAAAATTCAGGTGAAAGGTCATACAGAGTCTTGCTGCTCAGTGTATAACTGTGGCCAGATGCATCATCGTTAGGTAATAAGAACTTGTTAGAAATGCAAAATCTCTATTAGGCAATATTATGATACTATAATTTCTTCTGTAAACTGCACATTCTCTCTCTCTCTCTCTCTCTCTCACACACACACACACACACACAACTTACTCATCCATCTGCTTCTTTGATCATTTCTGCCTCACAGCTCTATCTTCAAATTCCTTCCATGCTAAAATAAATGTTTCAAAGTCCCTGCTGATCATCTTCTGTGGTATCTACTCCACTGTCACCAACCAATGGACTGAACATTCTCTCTGAGATGCCTTTTCCATCCGTCTCTATGACATGGTTTTCACAAAGCCCTATTGCTTTGTCTTTTGACTATTTCTCATCTACCCTTTCATCTATGTTAACTTCTCCAACCCCACTTGTGAGATTGTTATGCTGTTGTGTTATGCACCTTACTAGTCCACAAAAACCAATGATCTCTTTAAATATGCTCCAACCAGAAAGAAGGATTAAAATTAGAATCTGATTATGCACAGCATCTAATTAATGCTATTGTTTCCCATTGATCTTTGGATACAACAAAAAAAATACTTAATATGTTCTTAAAAAGTCTCACATAATCTGACTATACTCACACTTTTCCTCATCTTGCCTTTTGTCAGCCTGTCCTTTTTAACCATTTTGAGTTTCTTGTGCTTGCCATAGTGTTTAACCTCATGGAATACTCAACTATATCACAAAATTCTTTCCCCATGAAGGTCTTCCTTACACAACTCTATCGGATCTTTCTACTGTAAGGAAGCTTAATATTCCCAATCTCTGATTCGTGAAACACATTTTTTCCCCATCTTTATTAACTTGAGTATTTCTTATTTACATTTCAATTGTTAGTCCCCTTCCTGGTTTCCAGGCCAACATCCCACTAACCCCTCCCCCTTTCCTTCTCTATGGGTGTTCCCCTCCCCATCCTCCCCCCATTACCGCCCTCCCCCCAACAGTCACGTTCACTGGGGGTTCAGTCTTGGCAGGACCAAGGTCTTCCCCTTCCACTGGTGCACTTACTAGGCTATTCATTGCTACCTATAAGGTTGGAGCCCAGGGTCAGTCCACGTATAGTCTTTGGGTAGTGACTTAGTCCCTGGAAACTCTGGTTGGTTGACATTATTGTTCATATGGGGTCTTGAGCCCCTTCAAGCTCTTCCAGTTCTTTCTCTGATTCCTTCAACGGGGGTCCTGTTCTCAGTTCAGTGGTTTGCTGCTGGCATTCGCCTCTGTGTTTGCTGTATTCTGGCTGCGTCTCTCAAGAGAGATCTACATCCGGCTCCTGTCGGCCTGCACTTCTTTGCTTCATCCATCTTATCTAGTTTGGTGGCTGTGAAACACAGTTTTAATTTCATGAACATTCTGGTATAGTTACCTAGTGTTGTGCATTAGATGTGGAATGCCTCTCAAATCATAAATCATTGAGAGTCTTATTCTCAATGAAATGTCAACAATGATAGAGTTTGGGAACAAAGAGTGGATCATAATAGTTTGATCTCACCAATGGATTAACCTAGTCATGAGCTCATAATCAAATGTCCTAATAAAAGGTGTTAGAAATTGTAAGAAGTCAGACCTAGTTGGAGGAAGTGAGCCACTGGAAGTGTTTCCTTAGAGACTATGCCTTTTACCTTATTTGTTTTTGTTGTGGCTACTATATGTGACACATAAAAAGAACATTTATTATATTGTATACTCTACACCACATGGTTTTACCCCAACCCAACCTCACTACAATAAGGTCAAGCAAGCATTGCCTGAAATTTCTGAAATAATGAACCAAAAAAAAAAAATCCCTCTCCTTTTATGAGTTTCCTCTCTCCGGCATTTTTTGGGGGGGAGTGACTTATACATTTAGATAAGGTTTATGATGAACAGCAATAGAAGATTCATCCCATTACTGCACTCCCATATATTCAGTGCTAATAACAACACATGATGAATAACATAATGATGACGATGATAACTAGGATACAATTTAAACATACACACAGAAATGCTGATAAATGGCATAATAGGAATAATTATATAAGACCACAAATTAATTCTACAAAAGAATTTATTACAAATAAAAAATTTAAGATTATGATCATTAGAAAGGAAATCATATTCACTTGATCAGAAGATTTTAGCATGGAAAAAAAAGGAACAATAGAGGTTTACATATCTAACTCACTGGAACTAAGTGCTACTTCTAAGATTCATTGGTGATGTGATTATGGGGAAGTCACTTCATCCCTCTGAGCCTCGTTCTGATATTGTGCAGCATGTAGATAACATTATCCCTTCAAATATTTCAGTGTAGAATACTTTTGAAAGCCCCCGGAAATCATAGCTAAGCAAGTATTTCTTATTCTCAATTCCTGGCATCTACTGGTTGTTCTAATTTAGGTCTTGACTTTGTTCTTTGGAGAATTCTAGTTCCTTTTTTTTATTTGGATACTTTTAAATTTACATTTCAAATGTTATTTCCCTTCCCGGTTTCCTGTCCATAACCCCCCTATGCCCTCCTCCTCCCCTTTTTCTATAGGAGTGTTCCCTTCCTAATCCACCACCCTTCCTGCTCCACCCCAACATTCCCTTACACTGGGGGCTCAACGATGGCAGGACCAAGGGCTTCTCCTTCCCTTGGTGCCCAACAAGGCAATCATCTGCTACATATGCAGCTGGAACCATGGGTCAGTCCATGTATAGTCTTTGGATACTGGTTTAGTCCCTGGGTGCTCTAGTTCATTGGCATTCTTGTTCCTAAGGGGTTGCAACCCCCTTCAACTCTTTTAGTCCTTTCTCTAATTTCTCCAACAGGGGTCCAGTTCTCAGTTCAATGCTTTGCTGCTAGCATTGACCTCTGTATTTGACATGCTCTGGCTGTGTCTCTCAGGAGACATCTATATCTGGTTCCTGTCAGCATGCAATTCTTAGCTTCATCAATCTTATCAAGTTTTAGTGGCTGTATATATATGGGACACATGGGGGGCAGGCTCTGAATAGCTGTCCTTCAGTCTCTGCTCCAAACCCCCTCCCATGAATATTTTTCCCCTTTTAAGAAGGAGTGGAAGCAACTGCACTTTGGTCATCCCTCTTCTTGAGTTTCATGTGGTTGTGGATTGTATTTTGGGTAATTCGAGCTTTTGGGCTAATATCCATTTATCAGTGAGTGCATACCAGGTGGTTGTGCTTGTTTGTTTGTTTTTGGGGTTTTTTTGGGGGATTTTTTTGTGATGGAGTTACCTTACTCAGGATATTTTCTGGTTCCATCAATTTGCTTATGAATTACATGAAGTCATTGTTTTTGATAGCTGAGTAGTACTCAATTGTGTAGATGTGTCCCACTTACTGTATCCATTCCTCTGTTGAAGGGCTGCTGGGTTCTTTCCAAATGCTGCCTATTATAAATAAGACTGCTATGAGCATAGTAGAACCTATGTCTTTGTTGTATGTTGGAGCATCTTTTGGGTATACATCCAGAAGAAGTATAGCTTGGTCTGCAGGTAGTGCAAGGTCAAATTTTCTGAGGAACCTCCAGACTGATTTTCAGAGTGGTTGTACTAGTTTGCAAATCCTACCAACAATGGAGGAGTGTTCCTCTTTCTCCACATCCTTGCCACCATCTATTGTCACTTGAGTTTTTCATCTTAGCCATTCTGACTGATGTGAGGTGGAATCTCAGGATAGTTTTAATTTGCTTTTTTCAGGTGACTAAGGGTATTGAACATTTCTTTAGATACTTTTCAGCCATTCGATATTCCTCAGCTGAGAATTCTTTGTTTACCTCTGTATCCCATTTTTAAAATAGAGTTATTGGGATCTCTGGAGTCTAACATCTTGAGTTCTTTGTATATTTTAGATATTAACCTTCTATAAGATATAGAATTGATAAATAACTTTTCATGATCTATTGGTTGCCATTCTGTCCTAATGACAGTGTATCTTTTGCTTTACAGAAAATTTGTAGTTTTATGAGGTCCCATTTTTCGATTCTTGATCTTAGAGTATAAGCCATTGGTGTTTTGTTCAGGAAATTTTCTCCAGTGCCTATGTGTTTGAGATTCTTCCCCACTTTTTCTTCTATTAGTTTGAGTGTATCTGGTTTCATATGGAGGTCCTTGAACCACTTGCACTTAAGCTTTGTACAGAGTGATAAGAATGGATCGATCTGCATTCTTCTACATGCTGACCTCCAGTTGAACCAGCAACATTGTTGAAAATGCTATCTTTTTTCCATTGGATGGTTTTAGCTCCTTTGTCAAAAATCAAGTGTCTATAGGTGTTTGGGTTCATTTCTCGGTCTTCAACTCTATTCCACTGATCTACCTGCCTGTCTCTGTACAAATACCATACAGTTTTATCACTATTGCTCTGTAATACTGCTTGAGGTCAGGGTTGGTGATTCCCCAAGAAGTTCTTTTATTGTTGGTGACAGTTTTCTCTATCCTGATTTTTTTTTGTTATTCCAAATGATTTTTCAAATTGCTTTCCCTAACTCTATGAAAAATTAAGTTGCGATTGTGATTGGGATTGCATTGAATCTGTAGATTGCTTTCGCCAAAATGGTCATTTTTACTATAGTAATCCTGCCAATCCTGGGCATGGGAGGTCTTTCCATCTTCTGAGATCATCTTCAATTTATTTCTTCAGAGACTTGAAGTTCTTGTCATACAGATCTTTCACTTGCTCGGCTAGAGTCACACAGAGGTATTTTATATTATTTGGGACTATCATGAAGGGTGTCGTTTCCCTAATTTCTTTCTCGGCCTGTTTATTCTTTGAGTAGAAAGAAGGCTACATTTTGTTTGAGTTAATTTTATAACCCAGCCACTTTGCTGAAGTTGTTTTTCAGGCTTAGTAGTTCTCTGGTGGAACTTTTTCGGTCATTTAATTATACTATCATATCATCTACAAATAGTGATAATTTGACTTCCTCCTTTCCAATTTGTATCCCTTTGACCTCCATTTTATTGTCTGATTGCTCTGGCTGGGACTTCAAATACTATATTGAATAAGTAGGGAGAGAGTGGGCACCCTTTTCTAGTCCCTAATTTTGGTGGGATTGCTTGAAGTTTCTCTCTGTTTAGTTTGATGTTGGCTACTGGTTTGTTGTATACTGCTTTTATTATGTTTAGGTATTGGCTTTGAATTCCTGATCTTTCCAAGACTTTTAACATGAAGGGGGTTGAGTTTTTGTCATAAGCTTTTTTGGGTTTTTTTGAGTTCATTTACATAGTGGATTACATTGATTGATTTCTGTATATTGAACCATCCCTGCATCCCTGTGATGAAGCCTACTTGATCATGATGGATCATCATTTTGATGTGTTCTTGGAGTTCTTTGTGAGAATTTTATTGAGTCTTTTTGCATTGATATTCATAAGGAAAATGGGCTTGAAATTCTCATTCTTTGTTGGGCCTTTTGATGGTTTAGGGATAAGTGTAATTGTGGCTTCACAGAAGGAATTGGGTAGTGCTCTGTCTGTTTCTATTTTGTGGAATAGTTTGGACAGTATTGGTACTTGGTCTTCTATGAAGGTCTGATAGAATTCTGCACTAAATCCATTTGGTCTACGTTCAATGACAGTAAGACTCAGGAGATTTGCAAAGGTCTTATTTGCAAAGCAATGAACATCTGGAAAGTCTAGTGCTCCTGCGCATCTAACTTACCAAATTACGACTGGATGCAGCATGTGGTGCCCTCATTCTGTTTGATCCACAATATAATACTCTAAAGATAAACACATAATGATTGATTTATATCATTATATATCTAAAATATATTTAAATAGGTATATAAAAGAAACATTTTAAATGAATGACAGTATCCTCTATTAATAATTAAGTCTTAAAAAGTTTTGAGAAGGTAAATAAGACTTCAAAGATTTCAAAAATACTCACACTCTGGGGCAGAGCAATAATTAATGCATACATTTTTTCCCGAGAAGAGTCTAACATTCATGTACTTTCATTAATTTTTTCTAGTCTTCATGATCAAGTGGCAAAAGCATACTTTCTGTGGTTATTAGCAAAGCAAATGGAATTATTTCTCTTCATGTGTGATTGACACAATTCTTTTATTTACTGGAAGAGCAGTATAAGTATGGAAGAATCCATACTTATTTTTAGTAACTATATTCTGATGCTACTACAATAAATATATTTTGATGGCAATTTGATCACCATTAATTAACATATGCATACAGTATACATACATATTATTTCTGGAAAAAATCAACATTAAAATTTCAGAGAAAAATTATTGAAAGGAAGGCCAGGGAGATGCCTAATATCCTTCATCAAGACATTAAGCAACCTCTTCTCAAAAATGAGCATTGTTCCTTCCATTTTAAAAGACTAAGTTGACATTATAAAAGAAAGTACTACCTTACAGTTTATACACCCTGATCATTAAAGAAAAATTTGATTAATAAATCACCTAGTTGTTTCATAAAATATTTAATTGGTGGAAATTGCTTCTTCATAAAGAGTAGTAAAGCTAACTTCAATTTGATAAAATGATCCTCTTGAATTGTGGAAATGATTCACATGCTCTAACAGAATACCATCATTTGGCTGTAAATAAGAATAGGTTTTAAGGTGAAGAAAAAACCCTTCTGATATAAAATTAGGGGATTGTTATGATATTTTTAACTTAAATTTTTCATGAGATAAGTATGAGAAATTGCCCTTAACTAGGTATGATTTGGTATGCAAATAGCTAGGTAGGTGATTTATTAGTGAGATTGGTTAATATGATGACAGGACTTTGCATATGTACAAGTGTCAGGTTATCTGAAGTTGGAGACCCTGAGATACCAGTAACTATGTCAAAGTAAAAAACTGCAGAACCAGGAAAGTCAATGGTTTAACATTTATTTCAAGACCAAAAGATTGAACGCTCAGAGTATCACTCATTAACATATGTGCTAGACTCCAAGACTTGAGACTCTGGAGTTCTGATATCTCGAAGCAGGACAATACCCAGCACAGTAGATGCTGTTCCCTTATATTCAGGAAAGTTTCTACCTCCAGAAATGTACTTACAGCACACCAGAAATAATGTTTAACAAGTTCTTAGGAATTTCTGGCCAGTCAAGTTGACACAAAAAATTAACCATCACAAATATATTATTGATCAAGTAGAGGGTCTCTCTCTCTCGGACTGAGCTATTCCATGCAGAGTTTCTGACAGCTCTTGACTAACAGGGCAACTTGCTTACACATATGTCCTGTATTTCCTAACATAATTATAGTGGAAATGAAAGGCATTCTGGAGCCCCCATTCTTTCATATTAGGTAACTTGCTGAGAAGATATGATGGTGAAGAAGGATACACATAGCCCCTATATGTTCATTTGTTTAGGCTGCTGCAAATATCAATATTAATAAACCAAAGGCAATCTTGAATGTCCAGCATTGTCCAGTAGGTAAGAATGCCAAGGACTGATGTGATTCTACACCCGTGTTCTCTTGTTTTCAGAAATACAGATTTCTCCTCTCCCATGTGTTTTGTGAAATACACAGAGATATGCAGCATGTAGAGCCACAATCTTCAAGGCTAGAAGTTTGAATGTGAAATTACTGTTCTCCCAGGGTCCACGCAGACAACTGGATATCTGCCCAGAGGATTTCTGAATTAAATCACCTGGAAGTCATTTTAGAACTGGAACCCATCAACTTATTAGTGTTCAGTATTCACAGACCACAAATGTGCCCAACTTGAAATAATTTCTATTTCCAGCCATGTTTCATGGCAAATGATTGCTGCTCTATTGCTAAAGTGAGAAATGCAGATAATAAGATGACAAAGAATAAATTGGAGGGTCAATTCAATACAATGACATTTAACCGTGTTTGAAGACTTCTGCTTTGCCATATTGGAATGAATAACAAGGAAATGGATGGCTGCAAGACCACATGATTTGTATTCTCTCCTAGATCTTATTTGAAGCTATCATGTTACCTGCTTCTTTCTCATGTCCTACTGAAAATTTCTTTTGGACAGTTCTCACAGTTTAAATTCTTGTTACAGATGTCCCTAATATCTACCTTGACTCCATAAAAATGTCTATCCTGCCATTGTCCTGAATTCACAAAATTCTAAAAATGTAATTTCAGACAAAGTAAATGACTCAAACTGAAGTAATAGATTTTTGTTGGAAATTGATAGCTGAAGGGGTGTTAGAATCAGGGATGAAATTTGTTCAACTAGTCAATTCATTTGTAGACAGCTCTTTTGAAAATGAGACCAAGTGCTACTTGTGGTGTTTATGCAAAGATCAAAATATTATGATGGAAGTGGAATTTTAGGACCTCACAAGGGAGATTAACTTATTAATACCTAAGAAATATCACAAATAGACTTCTTTTATGTACTCACTGGTCTAAATTCTAGTTCTTACCTTGACAAGTCCACAAAAGTAATCTTGTTAGTTCTCCAATTACGTTGTAAATTATGGATATGACATAGCAATTCTGTAGTATCAAAGAGTATGCCATGCCATCTGAAATGAAGACACAGCAAGTGATCCAGTGCATAGGCTTCCTCGTTGCATACTGAAGTGCTTCATTGTAAACATTACATTAAAATAATGGACTATGGCCTTCTCATTAAATTGAGAAAACACCAAGTAAGCACAAGTCAAAGAAGTGATGGAGTCATTCCATCTCCGACTTCATAATAGGGAATAGTTAAGCCATTTGTGCCCATGACTCATTCCTGGCATGGGGGCTTGCTTTATCTGTCAGGCTTCTTTTTATTATTCTCTCTATTTACTTTCAACACTGTTGCTAACTTATTGCTCACTGAATTTTGAAAATGTTACATAATGGAACAAGTAGTTTGGAGTGTTTTGAGTGTAAGTAACTTTTATATAAGAATTAAAAAACAAATATTTATATAATCGCAGATAGCATAGGACAAAAAAATCAGGGCTGACTCAAAATAAGTGGCTCAAGCTTTGAAAATATTTGCATGCAAACCTTACTACTTGAGTTGCATCTCTGGAACTAATGGTGTAAAGAGTAAACCAGGTGGGAGGGGAAGTTGCAAACAGGATATAAGGTAGATAAAAAACTTAATAGAAGCTTATCTTCAAAAAAAAGAGTAAATCAGTTCTCTGACAGCCACACACTCCCTGTGGCACATGTATATGCACATTTACACACACACACACACACACACACACACACACACACACACACACACACGAGTATCTGTAAGACAAAACTACCAATGCCTTTATAAGCCACTGAATGCTAATTCATTCTTTTCTTTCTTGTGTTGACATCTGCACTAAATAATTTTCTATCATTCTTTCTCTACTTTGTTATTTTAGTGCTCACAGAAATCTTATAGTTACTCTTATTGTAAAGTGCTCATAAATTGTGTTCTGCTGTATTTTTCTTTATTTAGTCAGTATAATATTATAATACGTAGCAAGAATCGATTCGTTTTCATGCTCTGCTGCTTCATTCAGTGAGCATTCCAAAATTTATTTATCTATTCCACTGCTGGTGGGATTTAGGATTGCTTCTTGTTGGAATTTTTGTTGCTATAGTAAATAATGCTACATTATGTTCTTGAACAGTTCCTCTGCTGTATAGGTGCAATGTTTCTCTAGAAACGTATTTGGAGGAAGAATTGCTAAATCTCAGGGTATACATAGCTTCACTTTTGTTACATGTTACCACATTGTATCCTACTATGTAATAAAAATTTAGATTTTTTCCATAATGCAGAAAAAGTCTAATTACCTTTTATTCCTACTAACCCTTGGCATTTTCAGACCTCTTAGTTCTTGCCAATCTTAAGACCATTAAATACTATCTCATACTGCTTTAAGTTTGCATTTGTCTGATTACTAATGTGGTTGGATGCCAACATAATATATTTACAGATTGTATTTTGTCTTCCAAATGCCTATTTCTTGATTAAAAAAACCTTCAAATCACTTGTTTTTCCCCTGATTTATATGTTTGAATTCTTTTATAGTGGCCATTTTCTGGTTATTGTGTCTATCTTTGCAAAATCTGTGTGGTTCTTCATGCCATGTATTTTTTTAAAACCTTAAATTAATAATATAATTGTTATGTATTTAGTATTATTACTAAATATAATAGATATTTTCTAAACTTAAGTGTTTTAAATTTTGTAATAGGAATCTATCTATTAAACAGCCATGTGATTCTTTTTTGTCATTTTATGGTAATAAAGACACTTGATTCACTTGTTATGTTCAATATTTTCTATCATGTGTTTCTGTATTTTCTTCCAATGTTCTTAGAATTAACATATAAAGTAACTTTATTCATTTTAATTTTCTAAGCAACTGCTACAAACACAAAATGGCTGACAGATGTGTATACATCATGTATTAATAAAAAATTTAAATTATCCTCTTCTGAGAGAAAGAAAATCAAGGTGACCTACAATATTGGGACAGCATATTACAATATATATTGGCAAATTAATTAAAAAACCTACAATGTCTACCCTTATTCTAGTAATGCATTGATATGTAATAAACTGTTCTTAAATGTACTAGTTTAAGACAGTTATTTCTCCCTTTGTTTTATTTGAAGATTTCAATACCAGTTTACTGAAATTGCATCATTTATACTCTCCAAATGTTCCCATGTTCCCCCAACTACTTCTTGAATTCATGACTACGTTATTCATGTGTGTGTGTTAAATTCTATATAAATTAAAAAGTAGCTGTTTCTATTGGAACAATGCATATGATACTTTTTTATCCTATTCCCAATTACTCTCTTGCTCCTCTCTCCTTTCCCCATGCTTCCCTCTGTTCCTCCTTTGCTCTCTTCTCTCTCTTTTTTTTATTAAGATTCCATATATAAAACAAAACATATGATACTTGTCTTTAAGAGTAGGTAGATTATTGTTTTTAACATGATGATCATTGATTTGATTTACTATATGTGAATAATGTAATTTCTTTCTTCTTTATGGTTGATTCTAGTCTACTGTGCATATACCATATTTTCTTTATGCATTCATCTGCTGACAGGCATTTAGACTGACTAAGTAATTTGCCTGGTATGAATAGTACTAAAATAAACAAGAAGATGCAAGTTATGTCCATTGCATTCTGATTTTGATTTTGTATTCTGTTATTCTAACTTTGGTTCCTTTTGATATCTCTGCACAAATGGTAGAAAAGAGTCACATGACAATTCTATACTTTCTTCACACTTCTCATGTAGTAACATTGTAGTTGGTTTTAAATGTTAACTTGCCACAGTTTGGAATCACACTTGCAAGTAGCACCAATTGACAGACTGCCTTGATTGCCTTAACTGATGTGGGATGCCCCATCCTTTGCTGAGCACCTTCTGGTAGCAGGTCAGCTAAAAAGAATACAAAAGAAAGAGGACTGTTCAAGATTTGTGTGTGTGTGTGTGTATGTGTGTGTGTGTGTGTGTGTGTGTGTGTGTGTGTGTGTGTGTGTGTGTGTGTTGGGGAGGTGGACTTCCTTGTCATGGCCAAATTAATTTACCATGTTGCTTCTGTTCTCAATACTTCAGCTGAAATATTCAGTTTTGATTAGGCTAGACTTCCAGGATGGCTTGCTTACATGATTGGAATGCTACATTGGCTGTATGGTGCTGAATAGAAGCACAGATTGGACAGTTAGCTAGCCAGGAAACACATACATGTTCTTTCCCTTGGAGCTTGGCTTCTTACATCATGATGACTGAGTTCTGAGCAAATGATTCCTCACATTGAGCATAGCAAAGTGACTTTAAAGAGATGGTGATGTAAGAGTTCTCCTATTCTAGCTCCAGGAGTCATACAGCCTCCGTTTTTCTACAGTTTACTAGTTGTGTGAATCTCACCAGGTTTCAGGGTAGAAGGAAGTAGAACCAAATGGAAGAAAACAGGGTTCACTGGGCAATAGTCTTTGATGAGGGTGGCAGCTTTTTAGTTGATCAATAAAGATTAGATCGACTACAAAGGCTCTCACTATAAAATGTCTCAGATTTATGGATAAAATATAAGTGATTTTTGGAAAAAAGAAAAGATAAAATGGCCAAGAGGTAAGGAAAATTGTCAGAGCCCTAAAGCCCAAAAGCATGAGTTCAGAGTGCTAAAAGCTTGGACTAGCTTTTGATTTCACAGACCTATGGCGGAAGTTTTAGTGGCACTTGGCAGTGCTGGGAGAAGAAGAGAAGCAGCCTAGAATACAAGAAACCTGAAGGTCTATTGAAGTGGTGAGCCATGTATATGGTAAAAAAATACAAAGAGCGAGAAAACATGTTTATCTGAAAGTTGATATGCAACAAAACATAAAATTATAGAATTTGTACTAATAGGAAAATATAAGTGTTTACAATACAAACAAATTGTCCATAATCAAAAATGCTTCAAGCCAAAAATTTATTTAAAATTCCTCAGAGTTGGCAATCTCAACTATCTCTACATAAGGAATGATATTTCACTTAGGGAAAACGAGCTTCAATGCATATTGCTTTTTTCTGGCTTCCACATCTGCAAGCATGCATGGTCATGCATTTTCTTTCTTTCTTTTTTATTGAATTCTTTAATTTACATTTCAAATGTTACCCCCTTTCCCTCAACAGATACTTCATGGTTTTCCTTCAACTAAAGATATTGTGAAGATGATCTGTCAATGCAAATCACAGAACACATAGCAGGAAACTCATGAGTAGAGGCTAGGAGAAGCAAAGACTAAGAGAGCAAAATACTTCAGATATTAGGATTGCCAGAGTTCAAATGATGTATTAAATCTGTTTAGCAGTTACAAAGAGAAGTGACAAATAAGAAATGATTGATCCAAAGCAAAACCAAATATAATATCTATAAATGAAATGTGTAATGATTCAGTTTTAGAAGCTAGTGAACCATATTAGATATGTCTGAATGTCATATTAGAAATGAGAAATGAGTCAATTATTGAACTGTAATAGATAAAAACTTAGCAAGAAAACAAGACACAGAAACTAAATATTTGATGATAGGAAAGAGATATCTAGATACATCAGAAATAGAAGAGGAAAGGCTATCTCAGACATCTCCTGAGAGACACAGTCAGAACATATTAAATACGGAGGCGAATGCTAGCAACAAACCATTGAACTGAGAATGGAAGCCCCGTTGGAGGAATTAGAGAAAAGATTGAAGGAACTGAAAGGGCTTGCAACCCCAAAAGAACAACAATGCCAACCAACTAGAGCTCTCAGGGGCTAAACTACTACCCAAAGACTATACATGGACTGACCCATGGCTCCAGCTGCATATGTAGCAGAGGATAGCCAAATTAGACATCAAAGGAAGGAGAAGCCCTTGGTCCCGACAAGTCTGGACACCCAGTGTAAGGGAATGTTGGGGGTGGGTGTGGGAAGGGGATTGGATGGGGAAGGGAGCAACACCCTTATAGAAGGGGAAGGGGAGGGGGAGGGATGTGGGCTTATCAACAGGAAACCAGAAAAGAGAATAACATTTGAAATGTAAATAAAGAAATAGCCAATAAAAATAATTTAAAAAGAATACAAAAATTGAGAGGAGGCAGTTTCTAAAGACATAATGGCTAAATCTTTCAGGATTGATGAAAAGTTTGAGTCATCAGAATTAGGGATTTCAGTGAGATTCAGGAAGATTGAAATATTGTCATATTTAAAAACCTTGAGATCAGCTGTGCAGTTCATGCCTTTAATCCCAGCACTCAGGAGGCACAGGCAAGTAGATTTGAGTTTGAGGACAGAATAAATTTCAGGATTGCCAGGGCTACAAAAAGAAATCCAGTCTTAAAGAACAATTAGAAACTGACTTTTAATGAGGAACTGTGGGAAGGGGACTGGGAGTAGGGCCATGACTGGACTGTAAGTAAATAAAAGGAATTAAAAAACTATGCCTCATCCTGGAAATACCACCCACCTCCTCAAACCCTGTGAGCTGCAGATTTCAATTCATATCCATGGCCATCTAGTCATATCTCCTTGTCCATCCACATATCTTATTCTGAAACCTCCATTCCCCTCCCCATCCCCTCTCCCAATAAGTTCCCTTCCTAAATCTGCCTCTTAGGACTATTTTATCCCCCTTCTAAGTGAGGTTCAAGCTTCCTCACTTGGGCCTTCTTTCTTGTTTAGGTTCTTTGGGTCTGTGGACTATAGCATGGTACCTGCATTTTATGGCTAATATCCATTTATCAGTGAGTATATAGTATGCATGTCTGTTGAGACTGGGACACCTCACTCAGTATGATATTCTCAAGTTCCATTCATTTGCCTTCAAATGTCATGAATGTCTTGGTTTTTGATAGCTGAGTAGTATTCCATTGTGTAGATGTACCACATTTTCTTTATCCGTTCTTTAGTTGAGGAACACCTACGTTGTTTCTGGTTTCTGGCTATTACAAATAACTCTGCTATGAGCAGAGTTGGAAAAGTGTCTTTGTGGAATGTTGGACAATCTTTTGCGTCTATTCCCAGGAGTGTTAGAGCTGGGTCTTGAGGTAGAATGATTCCCAATTTTTTGAGAAAACACCAAATTGATTTTCAGAGTGGGTGTACAAGTTTGCTCTCCCACCAGTAATGAAGACGTATTTCCTTTGCTCCACATCCTTGCCAGCAAGTGCTACCTCTTGAGTTTTTTTTATCTTAACCATTCTAATGAGTGCAAAATGGAACCACAAAGATGTTTGATTTGCATTTCCCTGAAAACCAAGGACTTTTAACATTTCTTTAAGTTCTTGTTGGTCATTCAAGATTCCAATGCTGAGAATTTTGTTTACCTGGGATAAGGGAGTCTCCCAAGAATCAATGAAGTGATCTTAGTTGTTACTCACTACACGGGAGATATGAAACCTGAAGAGGCCACCTCCCGTGGCCAGACCAGAACCCTAGTGAAACAATAGAGATAACAATCCACCCACAAAACTTTCAACCCAAAATTTATCCTGTCAACAAGAAATGCAGGGACATGGCATGGAGCAGAGACTGATGGAATAGCTAATCAATAACTGCTTCAACTTAAAACACATCCCATGGGCAAGCACTGATCCCTAACACTATTAATGATACTGTTATGGTTGCAGACTTCAGCAAATTGTCCTCTGAGAGGCTCCACCCAGCAGGTGACTCAGGCTAATACAGACAACCACAACCAAACAATGGATGAAGCCTTAGGACTCTTATAGATGAATAGGAGGAAGAACGATGGGCCCTAAAGGGGATAGGACCTACACAGGAAGACCAACAGAATCAACTAAGCTGGACTCTTGGGGCTTTCAGAGACTGAACTACCAAACAACGAACATACACAGGCTGGACATAGGCCTCCCTGCCCATATGTAGCAGATGTGCAGCTTGACCTTCGTGCAGGTCCTGAACAACTGGAGTAGGGGCTATCACAAAAGCTGTTACCTGTCTGTGGGATATGTTCTTCTAGCCTGGCTGCCTTGTCTGACCTTGAATTGTCAGGGTGAAGTGATATCCAGAAGGGGGCCCACCCACTCAGAGGAGAAGGGGAGGGGCGATAAAGGAAGGATTGTGGAAAAAGATGACTGAGAGAGGGGCTGTGAGCAGGATGTAAAGTGAACAATTAAAAAGAAGAAAATTTTTAACAAGCCTATGTGATATCTGGAGATATGAATTCCCTTTAATACTATCAGGACAAAAATAGTAACCAAAATACTTACTCAATATATTGAAAGATCATAGCTTCTGACCTGGGGTTATGTGTATGCCAAGTTCTTTTGCATGACTAAGAAAGTAACAAGTTTCGGACAAATAAAAACAGTTACTAACATTAGCACTTCAAGACAGAAAAATTTAAAGAAATATTTCAGGAACAAGGAGTCTCCCAGAAGAAAAGTAGTGAAGATTAAGTATTAATTTCAGTCAACAATAGGTTTTAAGGCAAAAAAAAAAAAAAACCCTCAAAAACTAAAATAAATGAAATCTTGTTAGGGGGTGTTAAAATTTACATCATTAAAGTCAATTCAGTTTAAGCTTTTTTTTTTTTTTGCTTCCCCCTCCCCCAGTTTAAGCTTTTTTCTGATGCTTCATTAGAACAACAGCAGTGTCTGAGCCAATGAAGATGTGAAGAAAGAAAAACAGGAAGGAAAGGCTAGAAAGGCATGGTGCAAAGTGTTTAAATGTCAAAGAAAGGCTGGCTGGTATTACTATTTTCAACTGGAAAATCAGTTTTTGTTTTTGTTTCATTGCAGCAGCCCTCTCTGGTGTTGGTCCCACTAGGGTGCTCTCTGTGGATTAAGAGGACACTATCATGTTTACTTAAATTAATCACTGTTGATAGTTTTATTAGTGTATTAAAAATATTCAACTGAAAGTTGCTTAAGGGCGATATAGTAGATAACAGCATAGAGGTAAGATGAAAAGGGGTTTTATAGCCGGATTCCACTTTTGATTTAAACTATAATCTTTTGAGCTCCAAAGACTCTACTTGAATATTTGAAGGCAAGACCAGAATACATCCAATATATGAGACTAAAGAAAAGAAGGATACTTTTGTCCGTGGAAAAAGGATTCAGTTTTATTTTGCTAGTAAGAATGTAACCTTTGTGGATCTCTTTTTAGGTAGAAAAAAAAAATAATGGGTAACAGCCCCAGTGGGACCTGAGAAATGAGTACCCAAATCAGACAATGTGAGGCCATTCCAATCGTGAAAGTCATGGCATTAATTTCTCATGTTAATTTTGCAACAAACTATAGTAAACATGAACTCTAGAACTGAAAAGTTTTGCACTTAAATAATGGTTCTACCATTCACTGAACTGAACTAGTGATACCTTCTGGTTTCTAGAAGTTTTGAAAAATTGATGACCTTGAAATCTATTTATTCACTCAGCAGATATTTTACTGAGTGTCCAATATGTTCCCGGCCTCATTCAATGAATGTAGGATATTAAAAATAGAAGCATTTGAAAGTTCCTAACCTCATAGGACTTAGCATGACTCTGTAGGCTGGCCTCCTCTTTAGCCATCAACCGACCCTAAAAAGGGCCAAATGGCACATTGCTCCTCCTGTGTCCATAAGCAATCATGCAAAATGCACTAATTAAATGTCTCCATTATGACTGTGTGATTCAGGAATGGCCTGGTGCCAATGCCTTGAAAAGGCAGCTCTAAATGCCACTCTTGTCCAGCAGCTAATGGATAAAGCGACCATGGCGCACTCTTAGAATTGATTGTTTGATTTAGATTTAATCAAGCACTTCTCCTCCTGCTCCTCCTCCTCCTCCTCCTCCTCCTCCTCCTCCTCCTCCTCCTCCTCCTCCTCCTCCTCCTCCTCCTCCTCCAAAAATGGTAATGCTCCTTTCTTACTATAGCCACTATACATTAACCAAAAAAGAATCAGGTTTCCCCTCTGACTTTTAATTATCCCTGGGCATCTTTGAGAAATGGCATGAATAACACAAATCAGAAATGCCAGTTGGCTTTGGAATGCATCCCATTTGCCTTGGAAACAGATTTCTGAACTTTTTTTGAACAAATGTTACTGTTGGTTTGTGTTTCCTTAATAGACACCAATGGCTAACAAGACCATGAAGATAAAGGGTAAGTAAATAAACAATATTGAGTAACTATTAAAAGGGTCTGTAGGTAGTATATGCATGTCAGTCATTTCTTCAACTTAAGTACCATCTATCTTGGTATCTGTGGATACTAGCTACTTTTCAAAGAAAATCAAATCTGAAACTTTCTAATAGCTAGCTCTCAATTAAAGAGCAATAAAAACCAACCAGGGCATGCTTTGTCATGAAACTCATGTTGAGCTTGCCCAGTCTACATAGAATAAGGTTAAAGTTTAAGTACCATATAACATAATGAACATTTTACAAATACTATAACTGAATATCTACAACCATCATGGGAGGGCAAAACATTTCCATTTTATATAGCAAAACAAGAATTATAGAGAGTTAAAAGAATTTTCAGAGAACCACTCAATTAGGTAGTGATAGACATATCTTTCCACCATCATGTGTTAAGGCTCAGCAAGCAGCAAGATTGGATAGAGTTTGAAACATATAGGTTTTTGACAAAAGACTGACACTAGACAGAATCTCATAGATCAAAGTCACAACCTAATGCTAGAAACAAAATACCAGAAGCTCTTAATTTGCTATGGGTCAAGTACTAAATGGTTGAAGATAACAGTAGTTGTAACTGGTTTGGCAACTACCCATGAAGCTCATGAGCAAAATAAGAATTTTGCTTTCTTTATCCTTTATTCATAAGACAACGAACCATAACAAGAGTAGTAACCTGATTCTTTTATGAACCTTGATGACACTGATCTCTCTATAGTTAGCAATCCATAACTTATTGTACTAAGAAAACAGAGGAAGCATTTTTGGCAAGACTTGAGGTACATATGGAATATGCTATCATGCTCAGGAAGATAAAATTGTATATACTATTGAGGTTCACCTAATTAAAGTATTTGACTCCTCTTTACCATCAGAACACAACTTTTGTGGGGAAGCATATCTTTGGAAGCCAGTAGAATTTACTAACCCCCAAATGGGGTAGATGAAGCCCAAGTATTCTGAAACCCAAGGTTAGACACAAGATCCAGTACATTATATGTTCAAATGT
Source organism: Rattus rattus (assembly GCF_011064425.1). Taxonomy (NCBI): domain Eukaryota; kingdom Metazoa; phylum Chordata; class Mammalia; order Rodentia; family Muridae; genus Rattus; species Rattus rattus. The sequence continues at coordinate 26,155,440 of NC_046172.1, forward strand.
ATAAAATACAGAAATACATGTCATCATACACTCCCATGTATACAACCAACACATACAAAGACATAAACTTCTTGCTAAGTATTTGACTTGCTTAGTTAGATTTACACCAAGATATTTTATGTTATTTTATGCTACTGAGAGAGCAATTGTTTCTCTGGTTTCTTCATCAGTCCGTTTGTCATTTGTATATAAGAGGGTTACTATTTGTGTAAGTTCATTTTATATCCTGCTAATTTGCTGAGAATGTTTATCATCTGTAGCAGTTTCCTAGTGGAATATTTAGGGTCACTTACAACTATTATTATAATGTCTATAAATAAACATGCTTTGACTTCTTTGCAATTGTTATCCTTTGATCTCCTATAGTTTTCTTATTGCTCTAGCTAAAACTTCAAGAACTATACTGAATATATATGGAGAGAGTACACAGGCTTGTCTTGTCCCTTATTTTAGTGGTGTTGTTTAAGTTTCTCTCAATTTAATTTTATGTTGGCATTTTTTTCTTTCAGTTTATTTAAATGGTGGATTACACTTATGGATTTTCATATATGGAGCCATACCTACCTCTCTGGAATGAAGCCTACTTGATCATGGTCTATGAACTTTTTGATGTGTTCTTGGATTCAGTTCCTAAGTATTTTATTGAAAACTTTTGTATTATTCTCATAAAGGAAGTTAGTCTGTAATTATCCCTGTTGAGTCTTTTCATCTTTAGGTATCAAGGGAACTGTGACCTCATGAAACTATTTGGGTCATATTCCTTCTGTTTCTATTTTGTGGAGTAATTTGAGTATGTTCACTCTTCTTTGAAAGTCTGGACAAATACTGTGTTAAAGCCATCTGGCCCAGGGATTTTTTTGTTGTTGTTGCTTGTTTGTTTATTTCTTTTTGGTTGGAAGCCTTTTTATGACTGGTCCTGTCTCACTAGTGGTTATAGGTCTCTTTTGATTGCTTGTATGATCTTCATTTAAATTTGGTAAATGTCATGCATTGAGAAAATTATTCATTTCTTTTAGATTTTGCAAGTTGGTGGAGCACAAGTTTATAAACTATGTCCTTATGATTTTTTGCTTTTCTTTAGTATGCGTTATTTCTCATTTTCTTTCTTTTTTATTACTTTTATTCTTTTATAGTCCAGTTGTTGCCCCCTCGCTGTCCATCCTCTCACAATTCCTCATTCCATTCCTCCTCTTCTCTGTCTTCAAGAAGATGTCCCCACCCGCAAATCACCCTGCCAGACCACCCCACTCTCTGGGTCCTCAAGCCTCTCAAGAGTTAAACACTTCTTCTCCCAAACACTTCTCTCCTACTGATGCCAGACTCAGCAGTCTTCTGTTGTATATGTGTTGGGGGCCACAGACCAGCTCATGTATGCTGCCTGGTTGGTGGCTCAGCATCTGAGACATCTCAGGAGTCTGGGTTAGTTGAGACTGCTGGTCTTCCTATGGGGTTTCGTTCCTCATCAGCTTCTTCTAATCTTTCCCTAATTCAAACACAGGGCTCCCCAACTTCAGTCCAATGGTTAGGTCTAAGTACCTGTGTCTTAGAATGAATAGAAATATGCAATCTCGAGGTGTGGGAGGTGGGGGGAACCCACTAGAAAGTACCAGAGACCTAGGAGGTGAGGGACTCTTAGGACTCAAAGAAAAACACCTTAGATGAAATTCCCAACAGATGGGATAGGTAACTCGCAGAGCCCAAATCTAGTAGAAAGACAGGGCATCAGGTGGAGGGAGGGGGTTGCCATCCCAGAGTCAAAAACTCTGACCCAGAATTGTTCCCCTCTAAAGAATTGCAGGAAAAAAAATGGAGAAGAGACTGAGGGAAAGGCGGTCCAGTGGCCAGCAAAACTTGGGACCCAACTCAAGGGAAGGCTCCAAGGTCTGACATTGTTATTCATGCTATGGTGTGTTTATAGGCAGTAGCCTATCGTGGCTGTCCTCTGAGAAGCCCAACAGGCAGCTAAATGACCCTGAAGAAGATATTTATACCCAACCATTATTTTTCCTTTTCATCTCTATTTTTTTTTTTAATTTAGAGCCTTCTCTCGGCCTTTTAGTTAATTTGGATACAGGTTTGTCAATCATGCCGATTTTCACAGAAAAGGCCAACTCTGTCTTTCATTGATTCTTTTTATTGTTTTTTGCCTGCCTGTTTCTATTTCATTGATTTCATGCCCGAGTTTGATTATTTCTTGCCATCTGTGAGTGGTTTCTTCTTTCTGTTATAGAACTTTCAAGTGTGCTGTTAATGTATTAGTATGAGCCCACTTCAATTTTCTTATGTAGGCTCTTAGTGATATGAATTTCCCTCTTAGAAATGCCTTCATTGGATCCAGGAGTGTGAATATCTCCTTGATAGTTCCAGAAAGTTCTCTGGACAAAGAATGGTGTCTCTTATGCCAGGCAATGTTGACAATATCATCAAAAGTAATGTTTCAATTGTGTTTAATGTTTTTCTGCTTCTTTCTGTCTCTTGATGGCTCCTTGAGGGCTTAGATGAACAGAGCAGAGGAAAAGGGCACCACCTCAATCTGGGCCTTTCTGTTCTACATGGTCAGTTTCAATGCAATCTAGACACATTCCTAGTCACTAGTAGTCTTGGCAATGTCATTACCAACTTTTTCTGGAGACAAACACAGAGCACTGACTATAGGGGCAAATGTACAAGGGACTCAAAAAAGGACAAGCTCCACTCAGAGACAGCATGACCAGCTAACACAAGAGATAACAAGATGGCAAGAGGCAAGCACATGAACATAAGCAACAGAAACTAAGGCTATTTGGCATCATCACAGCCCAGTGCTCTCACAACAGCAAGTCATGGATACCACAGCACTCCAGAAAAGAAAGATTCTGATCTAAAATCACATCTCTTGATGATGATAGAGGACTTTAAGAAGGACAAAAATAACTCCCTTAAAGAAATGTGGGAGAACACATGTAAACATTTAGAAGCATTTAAAGAGGAAAAACCCAAATCCTTTAAAGAAATAGAGGAAAAAATAATCAAACAGGTGAAGGAATTGAACAAAACAATCCAGTATCGAAAAATGGAAATAGAAACAATAAAGAAATCAAAAGGAGACCATCCTGGAGATAGAAAAATCTAAAACAGACTTCAAGAGTTATAGATACAAGCATTAGCAATAGAAAAAGAGATAGAAGAAAAGAATCTCAGTTGTAGAAGATACCATAGAAAACATTTACACAACAAGGCAAAATTCAAAAAGCTCCCAAAACATCCAGGAAAACCAGGAAACAAAGAAAAAAAAAACGTAAGAATAATAGATATAGCAGTCCAGACACCACCCGGATCTGAAGGGACCCTGTCAAAAGCTCCCCACACCCAAATCCTGTGAAAGGGAGAGCTAAACCTTCAGAGGGGCAGACACACCTGGAAAGCAGAAATTCTGCCCAAATTTCTGACTCCAGAGGAAAACACCTAATGCCATCTGGGACCACGGTGCAGGGGGGGCCCTGGGAAAAGGCTGCACAGGACCTCCTGGTTGCCGCCCTCACGGAGAGTTCAAAAGCAGCCCCCATGAGCAACTTCAGCCGTGGTACCACACGTAAGACCAACTTTTTTGCTCCAAGTGACCTGCCTGGTGGACTCAGGACACACACCCACAGGAACAGCTGAAAACCAGTAGACAGGAAAGACTACACACCTGAAAGCAGAACATGCTCTTCCCATAACTGAGTGAAAGAAAACAGGAAAACAGGTCTACAGTACTCCTGACACACAGGCCTATAGGACGGTAAGCCACTGTCAGAAATAGCAGAACAAGATAACACCAGAGACAACCTGATGGCAAGAGGCAAGTTCAGGAACCCAAGCAAGAGAAACCAAGACTACATGGCATCATCGGAGCCTAGTTTTCCGACCAAAGCAAACACTGGGTATCTAAACATGCCAAAAAAGCAAGATCTAGATTTAAAATCACAATTGATCATGATTATGGAGGACTTCAAGAAAGACATAAAGAACTCCCTTAGAGAAACACAAGAAAACATGAATAAACAAGTAAAGCCTACAGAGAGGAATCACAAAAATCCCTGAAAGAATGCCAGGAAAACACAATCAAACAGGTGAAGGAATTAAAAATGGTAATAGAAGCAATAAAGAAAGCACAAAGGGAGACAACCCTGGATATAGAAAACCAAAAGAAGAGACAAGGAGCCGTGGATACAAGCATCACAAACGGAATACAAGAGATAGAAGAGAGAATCTCAGGAGCAGAAGATTCTATAGAAATCATCAACACAACGGTCAAAGATAATGTAAAACAGAAAAAGCTACTGGTCCAAAACATACAGGAAATCCAGGACTCAATGAGAAGATCAAACCTAAGGATAATAGGTAAAGAAGAGAGTGAAGACTCCCAGCTCAAAGGACCAGTAAATATCTTCAACAAAATAATAGAAGAAACCTTCCCTAACCTAAAGAAAGAGATACCCATAGGCATACAAGAAGCCTACAGAACTCCAAATAGACTGGACCAGAAAAGAAACTTCTCCCCTCACATAATACTCAAAACACCAAATGCACAAAACAAAGAAAGAATATTAGAAGCAATAAGGGAAAAAGGTCAAGTAACATATAAAGGCAGACCTATCAGAATAACACCAGATTTCTCAACAAAGACTATGAAAGCCAGAAAATCCTGGACAGATGTCATACAGAACCTAAGAGAACACAAATGCCAGCCCAGGTAACTGTATCCAGCAAAACTTTCAATCACATAGATGGAGAAACCAAGGTATGCCATGACAAAACCAAATTTACACAATATCTTTCTACAAATCCAGCACTACAAAGGATAATAAATGGTAAAGCCCAACATAAGGAGGCAAGCTACACTCTAGAAAGAGCAAGAAACTAATTGTCTTGGCAACAAAACAAAGAGAAGAAAAGCACACAAACATAATCTCATATCCAAATATGAATATAACAGGAAGCAACAATCACTATTCCTTAATATCTCTCAACATCAATGGACTCAACTCCTCAATAAAAAGACATAGATAAACAAACTGGACACTCACTGAGGACCCTGCCTTCTGCTGCCTACAAGAAACACACCTCAGAGAAAAAGACAGACACTACCTCAGAGTGAAAGGCTGGAAAACAACTTTCCAAGCAAATGGTCGGAAGAAGCAAGCTGGAGTAGCCATTCTAATATCAAATAAAATCAATTTTCAACTAAAAGTCATCAAAAAAGATAAGGAAGGACACTTTATATTCATCAAAGGAAAAATCCACCAAGATGAACTCTCAATCCTAAATATCTATGCTCCATATACAAGGGCAACCACATACATAAAAGAAACTTTACTAAAGCTCAAAGCAAACATTGCACCTCATACAATAATAGTAGGAGATGTCAACACCCCACTCTCATCAATGGACAGATCATGGAAACAGAAATTAAACAGAGACGTAGACAGACTAAGAGAAGTCATGAACCAAATGGACTTAGCAGATATTTATAGAACATTCTATCCTAAAACAAAAGGATATACATTCTTCTCACCATCTCATGGCACTTTCTCCAAAATTGACCATATAATTGAACATAAAACAGGCCTAAATAGATACAGAAAGATAGAAATAATCCCATGCATACTATCAGACCACCACAGGCTAGAGCTGGTCTTCAAGAAAAATAAGGGAACAACACACACATATACATGGAAATTGAACGATGTTCTACTCAATGATAACCTGATCAAGGAAGAAATAAAGAAAGAAATTAAAGACTTCTTAGAATTTAATGAAAATGAAGGTACAACATACCCAAACTTATGGGACACAATGAAAGCTGTGCTAAGAGGAAAAGTCATAGCTCTGAGTGCCTGCAGAAAGAAACAGGAGACAGCATATATCAGCAGCTTGACAGCAACCTAAAAGCTCTAGAACAAAAAGAAGCAAATACACCCAGGAGAAGTAGAAGGCAGGAAATAATCAAACTCAAGAGCTGAAACCAACCAAGTAGAAACAAAAAGGACCATAGAAAGAATCAACAGATTGAAAAGTTGGTTCTTTGAGAAAATCAACAAGATAGATAAACCCTTAGCCAGACTAATGAGAGGACACAGAGAGTGTGTACAAATTAACAAAATCAGAAATGAAAAGGGAGACATAACTACAGATTCAGAGGAAATTCAAAAAATCATCAGATCTTACTATAAAAGCCTATATTCAACAAAACTTGAAAATCTGCAGTAAATGGACAATTTCCTAGACAGATACCAGTACGGAAGTTAAATCAGGAACAGATAAACCAGTTAAACAACCCCATAACTCCTAAGGAAATAGAAGCAGTCATTAAACGTCTCCCAACCAAAAAGAGCCCAGGTCCAGATGGGTTCAGTGCAGAATTCTATCAGACCTTCATAGAAGACCTCACACCAATACTATCCAAATTATTCCACAAAATTGAAACAGATGGAGTGCTACAGAATTCCTTCTATGAAGGCACAATTACTCTTACACCTAAACCACACAAAGACCCAACAAAGAAAGAGAACTTCAGACCAATTTCCCTTATGAATATCGATGCAAAAATACTCAATAAAATTCTGGCAAACCAAACCCAAGAGCACATCAAAACAATCATCCACCATGATTAAGTAGGCTTCCTCCCAGGCATGCAGGGATGTTTTAATATACGGAAAAACATCAACGTGATCCATTATATAAACAAACTGAAAGAACAAAAGCACATGATCATCTCATTAGATGCTGAGAAAGCATTTGACAAAATTCAACACCCCTTCATGATAAAAGTCCTGGAAAGAATAGGAATTCAAGGCCAATACCTAAACATAGTAAAAGTCATATACAGCAAACCAGTAGCTAACATTAAACTAAATGAAGAGAAACTTGAAGCAATCCCATTAAAATCAGGGACTAGACAAGTCTGCCCACTCTCTCCCTACTTATTCAATATAGTTCTTGAAGTTCTAGCCAGAGAAATCAGACAACAAAAACAGATCAAAGGGATACATATTGGAAAAGAAGAAGTCAAAATATCACTATTTGCAGATGATATGATAGAATACTTAAGTGATACCAAAAGTTCCATCAGAGAACTACTAAACCTGATAAATACCTTCCGCAAAGTGACTGGGTAGAACGCTAACTCAAGTAAATCAGTAGCCTTCCTCTACACAAAAGAGAATCAAGCCAAGAAAGAAATTAGGGAAACGACACCCTTCATAATAGTCCCAAATAATATAAAATACCTCGGTGTGACTTTAACCAAGCAAGTGAAAGATCTGTATGATAAGAACTTCAAGCCTCTGAACAAAGAAATTGAAGAAGATCTCAGAAGATGGAAAGATCTGCCATGCTCATGGACTGGCAGGATTAATATAGTAAAAATGGCCATTTTACCAAAAGCAATCTACAGATTCAATGCAGTTTCCATCAAAATTCCAATCCAATTTGTCATAGAGTTAGACAGAACAATTTGCAAATTAATCTGGAATAACAAAAAACTCAGGATAGCTAAAACTATCCTCAACAATAAAAGGTCTTCCAGGGGAATCACTATCCCTGAACTAAAGCAGTATTACAGAGCAATAGTGATAAAAACTGTATGGTACTGGTACAGAGACAGAAAATTAGACCAGTGGAATAGAATTGAAGACCCAGAAGCGAACCCCACACCTATGGTCACTTGATTTTTTGACAAAGGAGCCAAAAAAACCATCCAATGGAAAAAAGATAGCATTTTCAGCCAAATGGTGCTGGTTCAACTGGAGGTCAACATGTAGAAGAATGCAGATCGATCCATGCTTATCACCTTGTACAAAGCTTAAGTCCAAGTGAATAAAGGACCTCCACATCAAACCAGATACACTCAAACTAATAGAAGAAAAAGTGGGGAAGAATCTCAAACACATGGGCACTGGAAAAAATTTTCTGAACAAAACACCAATGGCTTATGCTCTAAGATCAAGAATCGACAAATGGGATCTCATAAAACTACAAAGTTTCTGTAAGGCAAAGGACACTGTTGTTAGGACAAAATGGCAACCAACAGATTGGGAAAAGATCTTTACCAATTCTACAACTGATAGAGGGCTTATATCCAAAATATACAAAGAACTCACGAAGTTAAACTGCAGGGAGACAAATAACCCTATTAAAAGATGGGGTTCAGAGCTAAACAAATAATTCACAGGTGAGGAATGCTGAACGACTGAGAAACACCTGAAGAAGTGTTCAACATCTTTAGTCATAAGGGAAATGCAAATCAAAACAACCCTGAGATTCTACCTCACACCAGTCAGAATGGTTAAGATCAAAAACTCCTGTGACAGCAGATGCTGGCGAGGATGTGGAGAAAGAGGAACACTCCACCATTGTTGGTGGGATTGCAGACTGGTACAACAATTCTGGAAATCAGTCTGGAGGTTCCGCACAAAATTGGACATTGAACTACCTGAGGACCCAGCTATACCTCTCTTGCGCATATACCCAATTGATGCTCCAACATATTACAAAGACACATACTCCACTATGTTCCTAGCAGCCTTATTTATAATTGTCAGAAGCTGGAAAGAACCCAGATGCCCTTCAACAGAGGAATGGATACAGAAAATGTGGTACATCTACACAATGGAATATGACTCAGCTATCAAAACAATGACTGTATGAAATCCATAGGCAAATGGATGGAACTGGAAAATATCATCCTGAGTAAGGTAACCCAATCACAGAAAAACACACATGGTATGCACTCATTGATAAGTTGCTTTTAGCCCAAATGCTTGAATTACCCTAGATGCATAGAACACATGATACTCAAGAAGGATGACCAAAATGTGAATGCTTCACTCCTTCGTTAAAAGGGGAACCAGAGTACCTTTGGGAGGGAATAGGGAGGCAAAGTTTAGAACAGAGGCAGAAGGAACACCCATTCAGAGCCTGCCCCCGTGAGGCCCATACATATACAGCCACGCAATTAGATAAGATGGATGGACCTAAGAATTGCAGGCCGACAGGAACCAGATGTAGATCTCTCCTGAGAAACACAGCCAGAATACAGCAAATACAGAGGCGAAGGCCAGCAGCAAACCACTGAACTGAGAGTGAGACCCCCGTTGAAGGAATCAGAGAAAGAACTGGAAGAGCTTGAAGGGGCTCGAGACCCCTTATGAACAACAATGCTAACCAACCAGAGCTTCCAGGGACTAAGCCACTACCCAAAGACTATACATGGACTGACCCTGGGTTCCAACTGCATAGGTAGCAATGAACAGCCTAGTAAGAGCACCAGTGGAAGGGGAATCCCATGGTCCTGCCAAGACTGAACCCCCAGTGAACATGATTGTTGGGAGGAGGTTGGTAATGGGGGGAGGATGGGGAGGGGAACACCCATATAGAAGGGGATGGGACGGGTTAGGGGGATGTTGGCCCAGACACCGGGAAAGGCAATAACAATCAAAATATAAATAAGAAATACCCAAGTTAATAAAGGTGAAGGAAAAAAAAGCATAATAGGTATAGAAGAGAGTGAAGATTTCTAACTCACAGGGCCAAGAAACATCTTCAATAAAATTATAGAAAAAACTTCCCTAACCTAAAAGAAGATATGCCCAAGATCATAGAAGAAAGCGATAGAAGCCCATAGAAATTGGAACCGAAAAGAAATTTCTCCTGTCACATAAATATCAAAACACCAAATGTGCCTGATATAGCTGTCTCCTGAGAGGCTCTGCCAGAGCATGACAAATACATAGGCGAATGCTAGCAGCAGACCAGTGAACTAAGAACTGGGTTCCCATTGGAGGAGTAAGAAAGGAAGGAAGGAAGGAAGGAAGGAAGGAAGGAAGGAAGGAAGGAAGGAAGGAAGGAAGGAAGGAAGAAAGAAAGAAAGAAAGAAAGAAAGAAAGAAAGAAAGAAAGAAAGAAAGAAAGAAAGAAAGAAAGAAAAGGAAAAGGGGTCCCATTTGCCTGATGTGGAAACCAAGAGGTGAAAGGTATTCAGAAGAACCCAAGGCCATTGTGTAAGCTCTAATGAACGCTAGATTAATTCCCCAGCCTGTCTCTTCCTGGTTGGATCCTTTCATAGTCTTCTTTAGAATTGGCCTTCTCTCCCACAATAAGTGTATGGCCTTGGCCCAGGAGTAGATTGTATTAAGATAATCAACCATTTCTGTTTTACTAGAACTAAAAGGTTTTATAGGTCTTTGAGATTTTTACCTTTAAATGTTCCAAACAAATCAGGATTTTAGTTATTCTATAAAGAGGTACCCATTGCCAGGTCATTCCTTGATGACAGTTCTGGTTTTGTTAATGGAATCCTAGACAAGGTTTTCCTCATTTCACATTTCTGATTAATACTCATTTATTTTCAAGGGTCCAATCATTAAAACTGGCTTCCCAGTGTCTGCCTCTAGTTATATCTTTTGTGATTCACTTTTGTGTAGACCTGTTCTATCTGCATCATGAACAATAGACAAACCCATTATCCAGTCTTCATTTCTTTTCTTCTTGGTTCTGATCATATCTAGTCTTTGGAAATATCAAATCTCACTTACAATCCATGTGAATTGAAGGAATCTGCTAGTTACCTTACTAATATGTTCTGATCTCAACTTATAATCTATTCAAGAAGCTCCATGATTCTAATTCAAGTTTCTGTCTGAACTTCTTTGCATCACCAGTTCTTTTACTGCCAAAAGTTACAAACTTCATCTTGGATCTTGGAAAGTTGGCTATGTATCTTATTCCCCGTGACAGCCATGGACTGAATATCCAAATATCTAATAGAACAGCAAATGGTAACTTTAAACTTTTTGTCAAACAAAAAGAATCTCTCTGGACTACTGTGTATAAGTAATATGTCTAAATTCATCTAGAAAAATTTCATTCACTTTAACATGACTTTCTGCATATCATTAAAGAGGGATTTGTTGAGTAACAGAGCCAGAGAATCTTACCATGTTGTTTGAAAACGTATTTGACTCAGCATTTGGTCCTGTATGAAGACTATGGTGACTTTTATTCTATTCATCTATCACTTAAATATATTTTAGGCTTACCGCTTAGATTTTGATTTGAACTCTTTCTTCAAAGATCCAGATATGTTCTTAAAAAACAAAAACATAAACAGACAATAAAAAGAAAATTCTGCTTGGCTCAAATCTATGTCTCCCCTGGCCTCACTGGCCATTTGCCAAAGCACTCAAGGGATGTGATTAGAGACACAAAATAGCATTGAAATTCTTTTCATGAAGCGTTCAAGCTCAGCTATCATGTGAGAAATCATCACTGCTTTTGCTCTTATTCAGTAAGCAATGAGGGTGTTTTTCCTCTTGTTTTTGTTTCTTTGGAAAGAAATCATAATTTATTTCTTTCAATGTTATGAATGTATAGACATCAGTAATATTGAGAACATATTGTGGGAAAGAAAACCTGTTAATTGGTATATTTTTTTCTGGACAAGACAAAACTTTAGTCCTGTTCAAGGGGATATGTTTAGAAGAGGCAACACCCACAGAAACAGAAAGTGCACTTGCTTTTTATTCTAACTCAGGTGGTGGCTGTGTTTTTGTCCAAAGTTTCAGTTTGAACTTCCAGTCATATAATGGACTACTCTGAAATTTCTGCTGTGTGGAATATGAAGGAATAAGGGGGAAAGGTGACTGCTCAGGCTATTAAATTTCTGGAATTCATCACGGGGCCTTATTTTACTGGGTATGAAGGGGGAATAGAACATTTGCAAAGGTCTTACAAATTGAGGAAGATAAAACTATTTGAATTCCTTCTCCTAAACACATTTTATAGTTTGCGATTTTAAATGATTTGTATTTACAAATCCCCTCTTCTATCAGTAGAAGAGGCATGACAGTAGATTGCAGCTGCATCGAACTGGGCACCAACCTTAGAGACCAAAATGAGTCCAAGAGCCAGAGTTTCTTGTGAGGTCATTAAGAGAGTCTAACAAAGTTTGACTTGAACACTTTCAAATCTCTTTACAGACACCAGCCCCCTCAACCTCTGAGAGTTGGAGGCTCTTAGATAGGCAGGTGCTCTAGAGGGATAATCCCCCAAAACTGTCACACATAACACTCCAAATTCAGCTGTAAGAAGCCAGCTCAGTCATCACTCCAATCCTGTAACGGAAGTTAGAGTTACTTCATCAGAGGAAGGGATGATATTAATGGAAGGAAAAAAAATTGGCTAGGTAGTTTAGGGTAAAAAGCCTCCAAAGAAAAGTAACTGATTTTTTCCTTGACAAAAAAACCCAAAAATGTCCTTGGGATTCTTGGAAGCTTCATCCTTGCCAGTGGTCAAAGTAGCTAAAAACTGTTTGGGGGGGCCTTTGATGTCTGATCTTGTTTGTCAAGTGATTCTAGAGTCTTTAAAGAGGGACAATGTAATAATGAAGGTCTCTTAAGAGAAAACTGCCAGGGTTGGGATTTAGCTCAGTGGTAGAGCACTCTGCCTATAAAGCACAAGGCCCTGGGTTGGTCCCCAGCTCCAAAAAAAAAAAAAAAGAGAGAAACTGCCTTCATCAAGAGAATATAATTTCTAACCTGAGTACACAACTAACAATGGGGTCTGTGGCCAGCCGAGGAATGGTGGCTCACTTTAAACCATGTTAATCAAATAGATGGGCTCATTAATTGTTTATCCTAGGGGAGTAACTGAGATTTATTGAATCAACTATTACTAAACTGATACTTCTCTTCATGGCAGTTTCTTACTCATAGAAATGACAAAGAGAAGCCATATGTTTTTTTAGTCTGATTAGTATGTATATTTATTATAGAATCCATATTAATGTTTTTCATCACTTTCTTGTAGAAGAGATGGTGCCACTAGTTTTAAAATTAAATTTAGCATTGTGACTTATAATCTCTTGCCTTGGGCCTCAACAGACACCAACATCCTTTTCTATAAGTGTTAAAATTGAAAAGCAGAGAACTCGGGCTGGAGAGATGGCTCAGCGGTTAAGAGCACCCGACTGCTCTTCCAGAGGTTATGAGTTCAATTCCCAGCAACCACATGGTGGCTCACAACCATCTGTAAAGAGATCTGATGCCCTCTTCTGGTGTGTCTGAAGACAGCTACAGTGTACTTATATATATTACATAAATAAAAAAAAAAGAAAAGCAGAGAACTCAAAGTGGTGATTCTTCACTCAGGAAGCCCTAGAAAATAAGGATACTTGGAATCCATCACCAGAGCCCATCAGATTGTTCTGGAACAAAGACTGATATTGGTGGTTATTCAAAGCCTATCTAGTTGTTCTCATGTACAGTTGGAATTCAGGATTGTTGCTTGTGTTCTTGTTTTGTCTTATTTTTAAATTAAATTTTGCAAGTTATGATGAAATGCAATGGGTTTCAATGTGTTTTCATATATAATGTATACGTATATCTTGTCCTCCTAGTCACTTCTCTTCCTTGTATCCCTATGTCCATTATACTCTTCCTTCACTTTAGGTCTCCTGCTCTCAGTTTCCTTTATACCTTCATGTCTACACACACACCTCTAGAATCCACACATAAGAAAGAATAGGTAATGAGTACACTTAAAAGATGTTTATATTTTTATTTATTTTGAAAATGAACAATATCTATATGTTACAGTAGTCAGTTTTATCTTCTATCATATAGCTTCCAGGGATTGAACTCAGGTAGCCATGATTGACAGCAAGTACCTTTATCTCCTGAGACAACTTTCTGGCACACAACAATTTCCTTTTTGAATATGGCTTATTTCTTTTAATACAGTGATTTCTAATGTATTTGTGATTCATGATTCATTTTCTGCTTATTTCATGATTCATTCTTCTTTACAAAGGAACAAAATGCTATTGTATATATCTATCATTTTTTCTTTATCAGGTAATAAACATAAAGGCTAGTTTCATACTTTGGCTAATCAACATCTTTAGTCAAAAAGGAAATGCAAATCAAAACAACCCTGAGATTTCACCTCACACCAGTCATAATGGCTAAGATCAAAAACTCAGGTGACAGCAGATGTTGGTGAGGATGTGGAGAAAGAGGAACACTCCTCCATTGTTGGTGGGATTGCAGACTGGTACAACCACTCTGGAAATCAGTCTGGAGGTTCCTCAGAAAATTGGACATTGAACTACCTGAGGATCCAGCTATACCTCTCTTGGGCATATACCCAAAAGATGCCCCAACATATAACAAAGACACATGCTCCACTATGTTCATAGCAGCCTTATTTATAATAGCCAAGAAGCTGAAAGAACCTAGATGCCCTTCAACAGAGGAATGGATACAGAAAATGTGGTACATCTACACAATGGAATATTACTCAGTTATCAAAAAACAATGACTTTATGAAATTCATAGCAAATGTTTGGAACTGGAAATATCATCCTGAGTAAAAGGTAACAATCACAGAAAAACACACATGGTATGCACTCATTGATAAGTTGCTTTTAAATGCTTGAATTACCCTAGATGCATAGAACACATGAAACTCAAGACGGTTGATCAAAATGTGAATGCTTCACTCCTTCTTTAAAAGGGGAACAAGAATACCCTTGGCAGGGAATAGAGAGGCAAAGATTAAAACAGACACAGAAGGAACACCCATTCAGGGCCTGCCCCACATGTGGCCCATGCATATACAGCCATCCAATTAGACAAGATGGATGAAGCAAAGAAGTGCAGGCCGACAGGAGCCGGATGTAGATCTCTCCTGAGAGACACAGCCAGAATACAGCAAATACAGAGGCGAAGGCCAGCAGCAAACCACTGAACTGAGAACAGGACCCCCGTTGAAAGAATCAGAGAAAGAACTGGAAGAGCTTGAAGGAGCTCGAGACCCCATATGAACAACAATGCCAAGCAACCAGAGCTTCCAGGGACTAAGCCACTATCCAAAGACTATACATGGACTGACCCTGGACTCTGACCTCATAGGTAGCAATGAATAGCCTAGTAAGGGCACCAGTGGAAGGGGAAGCCCTTGGTCCTGCTAAGACTGAACCCCCAGTGAACATGATTGTTGGGGGGAGGGCAGCAATAGGGGAGGATGGGGAGGAACACCCATAAAAAGAAGGTGAGGGGGAGGGATAGGGGGGATGTTAGCCATTGGAAACCAGGAGGAAATAACAATCTAAAATGTAAACAAGAAATACTCAAGTTAATAAAGATGGGAAAAAAATAAAAAATAAAAAAAGAAGGGAAATGTCATCCACAGAGATCACAGGAATTAAAGGAGAATGCAGTTCAATGAAAGCCCTTCCCTTAAGCCAGAGGATACATGAGAATATACTGACCAACTAAATTATTCAGCGGACTTTACTAGGTTCTTCCCTCATTGGGATAAAACATACCACATCCCAGAAAGAGAAACCAATGATTCAATATGTGGAGTGAAAGATTCTGAAGGATATTGAGATGCTCAGGATCCTTTCCCCTCCTAGAGAACATATGGAATTAGAACATTCCTACCAATGCTTTAAGTCCCTAGGCCAATCATTAAATATTATTTTTGCCATCTTATCATCCTGTCACATTCTAGACAGTAAGCATCACTTAAGAAACTCACCTTTTCTTTTTCAGTGTGACCTAGATTTTAATATGGTGCTCATCATAGTGTCAATCTCCAGGATTCAAGGATTCTGTATTTGTGAATTCACCTACTTGCTTAAATTTATAGGCAACTTCAAAATCAGTACTCAGAGAACTTCCACAGTCTTTCATGGACACAGGTGGGCGACTAAAAAGTAATCTTCAAATGTGCATGCGTATTGACAACTGATGTGAGCAACGCACCACTCTGCCTTCTTGTTTCAACTGTCTAACTACAACAAAATATCGCTGAGGGCCAATTAATAGCCCTTCTGTTTGGATGTGTGTGTGTGTGTGTGTGTGTGTGTGTGTGTGTGTGTGTGTGTGTGTGTGTGTGTTCTTTGTCAGTAAACCCGCTGTCTCAAATGTATTTTAGGGGCTGACAATGTTCTTCAATATTGGAGGTCTCGCCAAGTGTGTAAAATAAATTAAATAAAATGAAAATGTGTGTCAAGTGTACTGACACAGTGCTTGTGTCTAGTGTCCTTAAGTACAAGAAGGTTGAGGTGTGAAAGGTGTGCTTTGTGGAAAAACTCATTGAGTCAGATTGACAGGAGGTCAATGTCAACAAATTGATGTTGGATGTTAATAAGGTGTCTTTCAATGTGAATGCACATAAAATAATGTGGTGTGTTGATACAGTAATAATGAAAATATTATTGTAGAAGCTCTCAATATATAATTCTGTATATCCTTTGGGAGTAATGATTTACTTTCTATAATTTAGTATTCATGAAATATTGAGAATAAATTATGCATAGTCTGTGTTCAGTTAGTACTTATGAAGGAAGTGAATGCCTTAGTGGTTTTTATGTATATAGGCATTCTTATATGTAGTTTTATTGTTTCTGTGGTAGTACTAGACAGATACTAATAATAGTTTATTGAGTAACAGCTACAATTCAAACACTTTTGATATCTATTGTCCTTTTCTTCTTCACAACAATTCTATTAGACAAAAAATTATCTTCCTAATTTTGTGAAGACTGTAACTGAGGCTTAAAGAAAATAATTTACTCAAAGTTCCCTACTGAGTGTAGATGTCTGATCTAGTATTATAGGCTGAATTGGGTCTTTCCATCTTTACCTGTTCAAATCCCTCTGGCAAATTTTTATCTCCTAGTATCTCAGAATGTGACTGTATTTAGACACTGGGATTTTAAGGAAGTAACTATGGTAAAAGGAGGTCAGTATGGTGAACCTTAGTCAAGTGTAATTGGTGTATTTTTTTTAATTTGGACACAGACACACTCAAAAGAAAGACTATGTGAGGGAACAGATTGAAGATGTTCATCTCAAAGTTGCACACAGAGAGCCAACTCCGTTGACAGCTTGATCTCAGATGTTTTTCCTCCAGAACCTTGAGGAAAAACATTTCGGTAGTTTAAGCCCAGACTGCCGTCTATTGCCACGGCTGCCTGAGCAAAGGAATGAAACTATGATTGAGATGCCAGGCTGATAAATCAGACAGGCGCTCAGCCCTCAAATCTCTCAGAGTCTAGCCACTTGTCATAATCCACTAGAGAACATTTTTTCCTTTTCTTTTCATTCTAGGGAGGGAACAGAATAATTACGAATGAGGCTGTGACTAAATCTGGAACTCCGGACACTGGTAAGAATGGAGTGAGTGAGAAAATTTGCTGGCTCTTGGGTCCAAGCCAAGTGGAGCATAGATGTGGCCAAGCCAGAACAAAGCACTGGGAGCAGTGCCAGATTGCAAACTTACAAGCCAAGCAGGGAACTGAATAAAAAACAAGGCCAAGTGTTCAGATGAGAAGGAGGACCAGGTCACGATGTTCAATGTTTTAAAAAGTGAAATGCAGAGGCAGCATGATCCCAGGAATGCTTTCAGGACCCAAAGATTATCTGAGGCCTAACAGTCTAGACCAACTTTCCTAATGCTGAGACCCTTTAATACAGTTCTTCATGTTGTGATGATTCCCAACCATAACAATATTTCATCACTACTTTATAACTGTAATTTTGCTACTGTGATGAACTATAAAATATCTGTGTTTTGCAAAGTATGGTCTTATATGACCCCTGTGAAAAAGTCATTCTGTCCCCAGACGTGTCATGATTCAAGGGTGATAACCACTGGGCTACAACCTATAGCTGTACAAAGCTTAAGCTCACTTTCTTACCTGTTCCTTATCTGATTCAGAAGCATAGAGGCAACTTAAGTGCTGAAATCCCTACTGAAATATATGTCAGTTCTGAACTGATCATAATAACGGTGTCATGCTGAGTTCCTCAAAACAGATGCTGAGAGGAAGCTTGTAGAATACACCAATCTTTGATATTAATAGTCAGAACAAGCCTTTATTTTCTGGTTTTGCTAAAGCATTCTTGGCAACTTTCATATACTTTGTTTTCTATTTGTAAATTTACCCAGCCATCTATAAAAAGATGTTGGTGGATTCAGATTTCTCATATGTACTTAAAAAATTGTTTTGTCTAATTAAATCCTACTGGAATTTTTGGTTTTAAAAATTGTACATATATATATATATATATATATATATAGAGAGAGAGAGAGAGAGAGAGATAGATATATAGTTATTTGGGAGATGGTAGCATTTGTATTATATACAGTCAAGAAGCATGGGATGTCTCACAGGTCTTATTTGATGTTTTGCAATAAAATGTGTAACTCTCTAAATAAATCTCATGTTATGGTTATTGAATTTGTTTACTGTTCCTCGTGTCGTTTTGTCTCAGTCCTTAATAGAGTGTATAATTATATGTTCTGTTTCCATCTCTGCCTGGTTTCATTATTAATTAGCTGATTTAAAAAAAATATACTTAGTTTGAGTTGGTCTGGCCTCAGTGAGAGAAGCAGCACACCTAATCCATGAGATACTTGAGGCCCTAAGGAGGGAAGGTCTGGTGGAGTAGGGGGTGAGGACATCCTCTTCAAGACTGGGGAGGAGGAATGAGTGAGGAACTATAGAAAGGTTGACCTGGAGGGGGATAACAACTGGACTGTGTAAAAAAGATTTAATAAATAATAATAATAATAATAATAATAATAATAATAATAATAATAGTTCTAGTCTTATTAAAGGCTATTGTTTTTCATTAAAGTTTTTTATTTTTCTTGAAATTAAAAATTACAAGTTTTATAATATTAATGTCATTTCCTCCTTCCTTTTTCTTCCTCCAAATCTTCCTATATACCCCTGCTTGCTCTCTATCAAATTCATGACTCCTTTTATTATTAATTGTTACATACACATGTATGTATATGCATATGTTCATAAATGCATAAATATGAACTGTCTAGTCTGTACAGTATTACTTGTATGCATGTTTTCAAGGCTGACAACTTGGTGTTGAATAACCAGGTGCTGTGCTCTTCCTTGGGTAGACAGTTTCTCTAGCTTTCAACATTCCCTAGCTGACTGTATTTCTTTGTGTCTAGGGCTTTTAGGCTTTCCATGTCCACTTTAGCATGTCTCTTTCTGTTGTCCTTGTTCATTTTTATGTAGTCATGTTGGTGAGACTTAGATGAAGCTTCTGACTTGAAGACTCGAACTCAAAATAAACTCCCCAATCCTCTGGCTATTTACAAATTTTCTGTCCCCTCTTCTACAATGATCTTCTGGTTCCTGCAATTTACCTGCAACAACTGTGGCTAATCATATATAAGTGGTATATCTGAGTCAAGTAAAACATCTAATTATAGCTCTTTTGAGAAATATCCACATTGATTTCAATAGTGTACTGACTGTATCAGTTTGCAATCATACTACAGGGAATGAGGATTTTCCTTTCCTAAGTCAGTTGTTTTATTGATCATTATCATTCTTACTAGAGTAAGAGGAAACCTCAAACTTGTCTTGATATACATTTCATTAATTGCTAAGAATGAAGTGTATATATTTGCATTCTGTTTCCATGACTATCTCATTATGTAACAAAATAGATGACTTTAAAAAAATAATTCCTTGGTAAACAATATCTTACTATCACATTTTGTTTCCAAACCATGATTTATATTTAATTAGCTTCTGTTTGGCTTATATGGAACCATGAAATTATTTGCATGCTGGAACAATATGACTTAAATATTGACTTACGTTATCTAAAGAATTTCTTCATTTGCTAGAATTCTAAAGAAATGAAAGCAATACCATGCCCTTGATTGAGCCTGATCTACTGGTCAATATTTACTGAATAATGGGATGCTGGGTATTTCATGTAGATTTCATATTCCCTCATGGTGTGGGAATACGATGGTATGGCTCAGTTAAAACACTTCCCTAAGTGGAAAAATGTGTAGATGGATGATTTCATGGGCTTTGGGGACATAGTTTTTCTGTTCTTCGGGTTGATGGGGATTTGAGAGACAAAGAAAATAGTGCAACACAATTACTTCCCTGATTGTATTTCAGTAGTTGTTGCCACATTTTTAAAACTGCAAATTTGAGTTTTGCATACATTTCAAGGTTGAGTACAAATGCCCCTACACAGTATTGGAAACATTCTCCCTGGACCATGTCTTATGCTTTCTGGGGAGGTGAAGACTGTCTGTTTATACATAACTGTGTTGCCAAACATTATACTATAGGCTTGGGGCTCTACTGCTGTTTGGAAGTCCATAACAACATTATGTACCTTTTCATCCTCAAAGGGCAAGAAACTTTTCTTCACATAACAAAATCTATATATGGATCATAGTAAACTTCTGAGACTTCCCACTCAAGACTCTTCTAAGAATTTCTTGCTATGCTTTTGAGCCAAGTAACTCAATGTTTTTTCTCTCCCTTCACCTTTTGCTTTCTCATTTTTAAAATATACAGAATCTCAGAGAAGCTAAGATCAGTTGCCCTGTTTATTGTATGATTTCTCTCCTCTAGACTGACCTCTCATCATACCCTTTACATCATTTTTCTGCATGCTACAAGTATTTATTTCAGTGCCTTGGGGTCTAAACTCTCTGGATCAAACCATCTATATTTTGTTTTTCCTCTTGTGTGCTCTGAGGTATCTATAATGATTATCAGCTTATAATTAACCCAGTCTATCAGATGCATAGTATATTGCTGCATCATTGCAGTAACAAATTTGGGTAAATTTAACAGGTATTCAATGAAAAGGTTTTTCCTTATTTTTCTAAGAAGTTGATGTGTTGGTATTTTGAGCCAGTCAGACTGTGATGGCTCAAGTTGCCTAGTAACCATCTAAGGAACAGCACCAGAGGGGAACCAAGAAAAACCAAGCTTCTTAATAAAGAGGGCAACAGCAGGGAAAGCAGTAAGTCGGGGCTCACAGTTGGTTTGGATTCTCACTCCTTTGAGGGTGTGACTGACATGCCTTCTATTAAGCTGCCCAAATCCTCTGCCTATAAAATGGGCCTGACATTTGACAGTAGTTGCCTCTTGCACATATGGTGAGGATTAATAAAGAATCCAGGAAAGAGTTTGAACCTTTTAGAATAAAAGAATGTGGGGATTGTAGAGGATTCCCAATAATTTGGGCTAATCAGGAAAAAAATGTTGGCAATCAGGATCATATAAATTTTCTAAAATTGATTCTCTCTCATTTTATATATGTGTGTGGAGATACACATGTAGGTGTTCTTGCAAATATTTGTGTATGTGTGGAAGTCAGAGGACAGGTTTGAGGATCATTCCTTGAGTACTATCCACCACTTTTCTTTTTTTTTTTTTGAGATAGGGTCTCTCATTGAACTGGAACTTGATGAGCCTGCTTCTTCTCCTTAGGACTGGGTCATGAATTTGATCCATGTTGGTTTCTTTCTCCTTCTTGCCCCAAAACATAATGACTTCTTCTCAGCTGTGACTATCAACTCACGAGTGACTGCCTTAAAACAGAATTATCCTGATAGCTCAGTTAGAAAAGTACTTACAAGCGTAAGGACCTGTGTTTGGATCCCGAAACCCTAATTAAAGCCAGATGCAAACATTAGTAATTCTAATGCTGCTATGCGGCGATGAACGGATGGGACAGGGGACACCCCAAAGTGCACCAGGCCAGCAATAGTGGCATATGTAGCAGTGAAACCAACAGACTCTCTCTCAAAACAGGGGGAAAAGCAGCAAGAAACTCATATACATGAATTTAAAAAACAAATCAAAAAACAAAGCAGAGATGTAGTTCAGTTTTGTACTGTGGGCTTTTGTTTCTCAGGTTCACAATAATCATGACTTCTGAAAGTTTCATTAAGCAACAAGAAATACATTCAAGTCTTTTCTGTTTTCTTTTCTGTACAGACTTAGTGTAAAGTATTCCATCTTGCGCTAGTGTAGATATTCATTTATAAAATAGCCTGGGCTTGTGACTCTTGTTCTGTTCCTAGGTTGCCTTGACCAGCCTTGATGTGAGAGTTTGTGTAGTGTCTTACTGAATCTTCATAGGTCATGTTCATTGCTTATCCCTTGGGAAGACTTAGAAGGGAAACAGAGGAGGAGTTTATCTGGGGATGATGGAAAGTGGGAAGGGGACTGGGACAAGTAGAAGGATGGGAAACTGTTTTCATGATGTAACATATGAGCGAAAAATAAGAATGAAAAATTAAGTGGAAAAATAATATCAGATATATATCAATATACTAAAGTTCATTGTAAAAACTAAGCGTATGTATAATAAATATAGACATATTTTATATAGCTGTATATTTAGGCTATACATAAAATATGCATATATAGTAAATCACAAGCTTCATAAATACTTCATGTTCAATAATCTTATACTTGGTAGACTTCTTTCTCTTCCTTTCCCTCTTCCCCTCACCATCTCTCTCTCTGCCTCTGTCTCTGTCTCTCTTTCTTTGTGTGTGTGTGCGTATGTATGTCTTTCTCTCTCTTTTCTCTCAGCCAAGCTCCTTTCTAGTTCTCATTTAAATTGTAGAAGTCCTCCTAGATGGTAGAATAGGTTCTTGTATCACCTAACAGAATATATCTATTCTTTTGGTAAGGATTTGCAATTTTGTCCAAAAGTAACACATAGCAACAGCTGGCTGACATTTGAGTTTTCTTCCATATTTAGAAAATAGTTAGTCTTCCCAATTACCCTGTGTTGAGATTATACATTAATCACAAATGCAAAAATGTAGGAAAGTAGCCTCTTCCTTCTTAAAAGGTACATGTATGCATCCATTCTTCTTTAAGCAAGGACATTCTGAGCTTTCAGGTAGGTACGTTATATTTGAACATCTAATGACTAAAGGAAACATGAAAAGCTACAATGCGTCCAGAAAGTGCCTTCTGCCTGAAAACTCTCCAAGGGTTCCTAGGCTGTTGTGCCTTTTTCTGAGGAATTGGAAACACATTGGCAGGAAAACTGGCACAGTGGCCTTGGCTGACTCTGATGTACCAGCAAGGACTGGATGAAAGTCATCATTTAATCACTTGTCCCGAAGCCACAGCTGAAATTGCACCTCTCTGAAGTGACACTGGAAACCAAGTCCTTGCACTTAATGTGGAAGATGAAAAAAAAGCATCATAAAGATGGTTGATTAAAAGGCTGGAGCAACAAGTGAGTCTTACACTCAGCCTCCCACAATTTTGCAGTGTTATTCATGAGAATCTCTCTCTCTCTCTCTCTCTCTCTCTCTCTCTCTCTCTCTCTCTCTCTCTCTCTCTCTCTCTCTCAATCTGGGTGCTTCTGTGTTGAAAGTGATTCCCAATATCTCATAAATCTAGCATCACAAGGACTTTGGAATCTGTTTCTTCTAAAAAGAGCACAAAGTGTGTCTCCTGTATTGCCTTTCAATTAGCTCAATCAAGACTTTCCCTGTATAGCAGTGAAAGACCCTAAACTCAGGCACTCTACTCTGAGGGAACATTAAGAAGCTCTCTTAGAATATAGCCAGAGCTGGAGAATGCTGCAGGCCTACCCTAGTGGTTTCTTCAAATAGGACAGGATTTAGAGTTGTCCAACTTAGAACATCCAAAAGATATCACTTGTAATCTTGATGTCATTCAAGATCTATTCTTACTTCTGTAATTCAGGGGTTACAATGACTTTGGTGGCAAAAGCTCTGTTGTGACACCAATAAAAAGCTGTTGAAAAAGAAAAAAGACCTGCTGAAATTTCTTGGAAAGCACAATGCATATGCACATTTTAGTGTATTACTCTATGCATAAAATAAATATACTAATCAAATGGTTACAGCTTGTTATGTTTCTGTCCACGTATTATAATGCCACCCAGGTAAATAGATGTTCTCTTTGACTTACCCAGTCACTTAGTCCCCCACCAAAGGCAATTCTACCCCAGGATCTAAGACCATTTCATTATGCATTCTTTATTCTTAAATTCAGTACTAACTTCCGCAAGCAGGTTGATTTATTGTGTATAGTTGCAGTTCATTCTTTCCTCACACATATTCCATTGTATCTATCCATGCTGCTATTAGTGGACATTTGGGTACCTTCTTTTAAAAAAAAATTGGGATATTTTGAATAGTGTCATTATGAAAAATTTCATGTATGCCTTTCAATGAATGAATATAAGAATTTGTACTGGGTATATGACAAAGAGAATGACCAGCATTTGCACATAAATATACATAGACAACTTGAGAAAATGCTAGTTTCATTTAATTTCTTTTTCAATTTTTATGGGGCAAAATTCACTTGTTTGAGCATAATGTAATTAAACAGCTCTCTTTTAATTAACACAAATATTTGAGATATCTTTATGTTACTTTTAGAGCCTTGGTTCCCTTTTATTATTGAGTTTTCTATTGTATAACAATATTATTACATAATAATTAATATCTTGAAAGTATTTGGATTTTTTTACACCAAGACTTCTCTAAACATTCATTTATACGTTTTCACATACACTTGTAATGTCATTATTTTCCAGATTTTAATGCATGTGCATACTCAACATGTATTTTTGGAACCTGTGATCCAATGAAAAAATGTTAAGAGGTGGGTCCTTAAGGTAGTGATTAGATTGATAAAGTTCCACTCTTTGAATGGGATTAGAACCTTGTAAAAAGTCACAAGGGAAGGAGTTACACCTTTTAGGTCTTCTAGTAGTAGAAGATACAGTTTTGATCTCCTTTAGAGAACACAGCAAGAAGGTGCCATCTTTGAAATATAGACCAGGACTTCATCCTAATGTAAATCTGCCAGTACCTTAATTTTATTCTCTCCAGTCTCCACAACTTCAAGACAGACATTTTTGTTCTTTATAGGTTACCTGGCATCAGATATTTTGTTGTAGCAGGAACAGTGGACTAATAAACAAGATAATCACTTAGAAATATTAGTTCACTTGGTATCTCTTTGAGAATCTCCAAAATTATTTTCCATGGTGACTATGCCATTTTTAATTTTGGTCATCAATGCAAGAGCACTCTATTTGCCCTGCATCATAACCTTTGCTTTTCATTGCCACATATTTTAGAATCCATTTCAAGACTTATATTGGGATATCTTATTGTACTGTGGTCTTAATTTACATTTCGCAAAGGACTAATTTTCTGAAGGCTCAATATGTTTCCATAAACTTCATCCTCAGATACATACTTTTATGACAGCATGATCCAGTGTCTTCAGTTGTAATTAGTGAGAAGATTTAGTATACTATACTTATTCCATCTCAGAAAGGTCCAGAAATCTTCAACCTACTATTACTTTTAAGTTTAGCATATTGCTCCATTGCTCTTGCAGCTAGCAGAGCAAATAACTTAACAGTGTGAGAATGGCAGATGCCATGGATGCATCTCAATGACATTCAATGTACCTCACCTCTTAGGAGTCTTCTTTTGTATTCCTGAGAGCATGCTATTCTGTACGATAAGCTCCTGCAAAATTCAAGTTTACGAAGAGTATATGTGAGTTAACTGAAAATCCTCCCCACACTGTTTTCAGGCTTTCTATTTTGCTTGCTAGGGCAACAAGTTCACCCTTTCACCTTGGGCTAGGGCAGTTTAAACCATACAAAGTAACTGGATGTGCTTGAGAGCTTCCTCCCTTTTAGCACAGTTTACTGGCATAAACTCACGTTTTATTGGACACAGTAGTTCCCCACTAAACAGGCTTTCTTTTGAAAGTTTATATTACATGAAGTGTACAAGGGCCACCTTACCATTGCGGTTGATAATAGGCATAGGCTATGTGTTCATCTATAAAAACATAATAGTCAAACGAGAGTTGCTCTCAAAATAGTATTTCAGCTAGCTGTGATATACTCTGGCCTCTTTTGAACACACAGACACACACACACACACACACACACACAC